>NW_006293234.1:426366-437211 GCF_000327345.1 Myotis davidii | reverse complement strand
TGCTTTTCTCTTTCCTTCTAGTTGTAGAACTTCCACTCAGCCAGCCTTCCTGTGGCTCTGGATGATGTCCGTTCCATCTTTTAGTTGTATTTTTGAAGTGGTGTTCGAGACAGCAAACTCCGGTGTTTACCTATGCCACCATCTTGGTTTCTCCCTCTAAGTCTTTTTTTTTAAAAAAATTCTTATAATGAGTATATATTTAGTACTTTTCTCTGTTTCAGTGAATCACCTCAAAAACATTTGGAACCTATATGGCAACTACAGTGGATAGAACAAGATCGAGGAACAACAGGTGATGACAAGAGAGAAATACTAGTTTCTATATCAGCAGACGGAAGAATCACCAAATGGATTATACGCAAAGGACTGGACTGTTATGGTAAAAAAAAAAATACTACTAATAAATAGATATCAAGTTATCTTTCTCTTGTTATAGGCTGAATTAAAAATTCCTAGTAAACCATGTATAAGAGGTGAAAAATTTTGGTTTTTCTAAATAAGAAAATAAAACTGGGCTTGGTCATTTTTTTTTATAAGCATCTAGTTTGGGTATTTGCTAATTTTAACCTAATCACATGCAGAAGATGGCAGAAATCATTATTTGCAGAAGGGACATATTATATCTACAATACTTTTTCATGTGATAAATAAGATATATTTTTTCTTTTTTTTTACCACTCTGAAATAATTTTAATAAACTGGTTTGGGGACAGTTTAGGATTTCAGTGGAAACTAGTTAACACTCTCAAACAATACTATTATATTTGCAAACTTAGTTTTCTAAGGCAGGAAACCTTTTCCCCTATTGTCTCCCATTACTTTTTTCCATTTATTTATCTCTTCCCTGCCTCATTCTAAGAATTAATTCAGATGTCTATGTAATTGCTTGGAATTATGGCACCAATGTAGCAGAAACAGCATATATGTATTAAATCATATGGCAATTGATTTTCTTCCCCTGGTATGTACTTGCTCCACTCACCATCCTAGCTTCCTCTAACTACTAAAAACCCCAAATTGGTCCCAGGGAAAGCACTTAAAACCTTATATTTTCAGAGCCATGAAAAAACAGATCAAAAGGAGAAATCACACTAATATCTCCCCATGAAGGAAATAAAAATCTGTCCATCTCATGATTTGAAACCCTTGGGGGACCTAAGAAATGTACTGTATTTTTTCTTTAAATAAAGATTTGATGCGTTTGAAGCGAACTACTTCCATCATCAGCAGAAGAGGAGGGGAAAAGGAAAAAAAAGGTGAAGCTTTGATATCTCGTCAAGCTCCTGGGATGTGCTTTGCTTTTCATCCCAAGGTAAATTATTTCAATCCATGATTTACTATTGCATATAACAACTTCCAAGAATGGAAGTATATTAAGATATAAAGCAAGACAAAAAGTTAGCATGTTAACTAATATTGTGCCTTGTAAGTAAGAAAGTAACAAACATAGCTGTCAACCAAAGGTGGTATGGCACATTCCAGTTGACTATACTCTGTCTTTATCTTCTTTCCAGAGAAAAGGTCTATATTTCTGAGGAACTATGGCAAGATCCTCTTTACAACTGCATGTATAATGAGTGCCGCTCCTTGACCTTCTTGTCTGCTCTGCTGCTCTATTGTTCCAATAGAAACCAAATGTACCATATCGTCCTCTAGATCCTTCATGTGAGGGGTTGCTCTTACGATGCTAGGCATCAGGAAGACTACTTAACACATTGCGCACCAGTAGTTTTGTTGCCAGCTTTACCCAGTGGCCAGACAAGTTTCTATTGAACGAGCACAAAAAGGTTTTACAGAGTCTCAGACTTTAAAAAGATAATAGCTTGTAAGAATATATAATACATAACTTCAAAATGTAATGGGTATTTAATTTTAAGGCATGCCTTTAACATTATGTAAAATACTGTGTAATATGAAACAGGAGAATGCTCGTGATCTGCCCACAATGTGTTAAGTTCCTTCTGATCAAGCCCAGAATCAAATCGAAGCACAGTTAATGAACTTCTACTTTTTAAAATTCTTTCTATCTGGAGGTTCTTTGGAGTCAGAAAATTCAGCCATTCTGACCCACTTCTACGAAAACATATCCTAATGTTTTCTGATATGTAATATGGTCATCTCTTTAGTGTCACCGTTGTCTACCTAATTATGCAAACAAAACTTGAGCTCCTACTTTGTTCTATCCTAGCATCCAAATGATAGTGAAGCCTTACTGCATCACTCCTTCCAGCCCACGCTTACTCCTTGTTAATGTAGCTCAGGCCTTTGTCATGTTTCACTTTTATAACAGTGCTAGCTTATTCTAACTGCCTTCATTCTCAAATTCCTGTAATCTACTTTTCACCTAACTCTATAACAGTGGTTCTCAGCGTGGGCAGGCCGGTGGGTATTTTCCCACCAGGAGACTTTTCACAATGTCGTAACACATTTTTGGTTCTTACAGCTGGAGGAGGTGGGGCGTGGGGAGGAATGCTATTGCCGTTTAGTGAACAAAGTCGAAGGATGCGGGGAAACATCCTATAAAGGCATCGTGCAAGCACCATCGCCATCTCCCACCCCCAAACAAAGAATTAGCTGGCCGAAAATGTCCATCGTGCTGGGCTGAGAAGCCTAGTCTGGTGTCCTAGAAATGTTCCTTGGTGGGAGGAATTCAAGATGATCATGTAGTCTATAAAGCGTGTCAAACTCAAAGGCTAACACGGGCCAAATAAACAAGGTCGAAGTTCATGTGGGCTGCAAAAAAACAACAGCTTCCATTTTCATTGAAACGTAGGTTTATTTCGAGACATGCTGAATACAAAGGGCTGAAATAAATGAGTAATCGTTAACATAACACAATAGAACATTTTAATAAACATTAATATTTTTTCTTGAACATTAACTTGCCAGACTCTGAATAACTGCACAAATTAATAAGCGTAATGCAAATAAACCTATTTTTCTTGTTCTCCGAAAGTGAAATATTTCCTGTTGTGCACACCAAACAAGGCAGTCCAAGACTAATGACGTGGCAGTCGGCTGCTAAAATATCAGCTGCTAGTATTAGTGGAGAGAAATGGTGCGCCTGTGCGTAAGGCGTGTAAGGGAAATGGATGCAACACTATTATAGTAATCTAGTCATTAGTGAACGTTGTAGTTAGTTAATAATTATGTATAACAGAATATTGTAAAAATTAAATTACAAAATTTTTATTAAAATGTTTCTTACAAACCGTTATATTAGCTGGGCTACAAAAATATTTGTTGTGGGCCATATGTGGCCCGCCGGCCATGAGTTTGACATGCTTGCTTTTACTTCTTCCTTTTTAATCTGGTTACCTTTTATTTCTTTTTATTGCCTGATTGCATTCATTAGAACCTCTAGCACAAGTGGGAATGGAAATGGTGAAAACAGACATCCCTGTCTAGTTCCTTATCTTAGGGAAACAGCATTCAGTCTTTTACTATTAAGTGTGATGGAGTATAATGGAAGCTGTAAGTTTACTGCAGATGGAATTAGATCCTTACTGCATCCATCATACACAAAAACACTTTTAGAAGAAAATGTAGGAGAATATCTCTATGACCTCAAAGTAGAAAAAATCTTCTTAAACAAGGCACAAAAAAGTACCATCCTATATAATAAAAGCCTAGATGGCATCATGCACGATGCCCTCGCGCAACGTCGCCACAAGATGGTCAGCAGGGAAGGACAGTTGGGGCAATATCAGGCCGGCAGAGGAGGGCATTTGGGGGCAACCAGGCCAGGAGGGGAGGGCAATTAGGGGTCACCAGGGTGGCATGGAAGGGCAGATGGGTGCAACGAGGCCGGCAGGGGAGGGCAATTAGGAGTGACCAGGCTGGCAGGGGAGGACAATTGAGGGCAATTGGGCCGACAGGGGAGGGCACTTGGGGATGATCAGGCCAACAGGCAGAAGCGGTTAGGGGCAATCAGGCAGGCAGGCAGGTGAGTGGGTAGGAGCCAGCAGTCCAGGATTGCGAGAGGGATGTCCGGCAGTCAGACATCCCCCAAGGGGTCCCAGATTGGAGAGGGTGCAGGCTGGGCTGAGGGACACCCCCACCCCTGTGCACGAATTTCATGCACCAGGACTCTAGTGTATGTATATATATATTATATAATAGATATACATTTATATATATAAATACCAGCTACACTAAAATGAGAGCTGCTATTTACCAAAAGATACCAAAGAAAATAAAAAGCCATACACTGGGAGAAGATATTTGCAACATATTTAATAAATAAGGAATATGTAATAGAACACAAACTTAAAGAAATAAATATAAAAAAGATAGATTATTAGTAAAATAGTCCAGAGATGTGAACAGAAGAGGAAATAAAAGTGTTACTATTCACATACATGGCAATTTAAACCATTAGGTATAATTTTACACTTAAGAAATGGCAAAATTTAAGATTTCTGATATGACCAACTGTTGAAGAGAATGTGGGTCAAAGGGAACTTTTATTTACTGCTGAATGTAAATTAATAATGGTACTTGGGTGGAGGGGGGCGGATTTTACTTTTTGTGTAATTTAAAATTGCATATGCCCCATGAACCAGTATTTGCATTCTTAAGTACTGGTACACATTAGAACAGTGTGTCTGAAATGTTAATGTACGTATAAGTTATTTGGAAATCTTGTGAAAATGCAGATTCTGATTCAGCAGATCTGGGGTAAGGCGAGATTCTGCAATTCTAAAATGCTCCCAGGTGATTCTGACCCCACATAGTTAGGAGACAGAACACTTACTTTCAGGCTTTCTAACTATGACTTATTTCACTATAGGAAATGCATTTCTTTCTTTCTTTATTTATTTTAAAATATATTTTTATTGATTTATTTTTTTTTACAGAGAGGCAAGGAGAGGGATAGAGAGTGAGAAACATCGATGAGAGAGAGACATCGATTAGCTGCCTCCTGCACACCCCCCACTGGGGATGTACCCACAACGAAGGTACATGCCTTTGACTGGAATCGAACCCGGGACCCCTCAGCCCGCAGGCCAATGCTCTCTCCACTGAGCCAAACCAGTTAGGGCTAGGAAATGCATTTAAAATCCTCATTTAATACATACATTTTGTTATAGATTTTTGAACTAGACACCATCTAGTTCAATTTCTCATTCCCAGCAAGAACCATTTCCTTAGCATTATATACATAAATAGCTATTATTAAGTCATCTGCCTTCTTCTTGACTTGTTCTATTGAAAGAACACTTATTATTTCCCTGGACTGCTAGTTCCAGTGAGAGATAGCTCTAAGTGTTAAAAGGTTTCTTCCTCATTTTAAGCCAATGTTTGTCCATGTAGTTTCTAGATAGGATGTTAAGTTATATCCTCTATTCCAGCAAAAAGTAAATCTATATTTTCTTTGCACAGTAGTTCTTCAAGTAGTTTAATTATTGTAAAATCATGATAGAAAGAAAAAGACAACAGACAACTATCTTTAGTATTTCTAGTTTGGGTTCTTGACTTGATTTTAATATATCTTGAGTGGTCTAATCTTCTATTTAGCACATTTACTAACGTATCAAAAACCAATGCATTTTGATTTTTTGTGTTGTAGGACACAAATATCTATTTGGCTGGCACTGAAGAAGGTCACATTCACAAATGTTCTTGTTCATATAATGAACAATACCTAGATACCTACAGAGGACATAAGGTTAGTTTAATTATAGTAAGTATGGAAAATGTATCTTGAAATATTTCTGAAACAATAATATCATTATGCGTAGTATTTTAAATATGCAATACATTTACTCCTTCAGAGTTAAAAATATCAACTCAAAATAAGTGCTTGCTTGCATGGAAACTACCAATAATGTGTGGGGCATTGTTTTTGGCTTCCAGAATATCCTCAGTTTTTTCTTGCACATTATGGAAGTCACAAGTTTTATTTGTTTCTAACTTTGCTTATAACATGCTGATCCCAAAGTAAAATTGTCTCTTGCATATCCCTGTTCTGCATATCTTTTATAATTGTTCCATCTATATTTTCTTCATTTCTTTTTTCTTAACACTCCTTATATTTTTAAGTCAGTATGTATAATATGTATTAATATTTAGTGAGTATTGTATCAACTATTTTTTAATGTTTTTGTATGGCATAATTTAGAGAAGATTCAATTTATGACGTTACTTTCAGCTAAAATGATACCCACATAATAATGCATGGTGGATAAATCTTCTAGAAATCTTAGCATTTTAAATTTGTTG
The DNA here is from genome assembly GCF_000327345.1 of Myotis davidii. NCBI lineage: Eukaryota > Metazoa > Chordata > Mammalia > Chiroptera > Vespertilionidae > Myotis > Myotis davidii. The sequence continues at coordinate 430,986 of NW_006293234.1, read as the reverse complement.
GTGAAGTTTAAAGTATCAGATATTAAATACTATTTACCAATGTGTTTTAATTTATTTTTTTAATTTAAGGGTCCAGTGTATAAAATAGCATGGAATCCGTTTTGTCATGATGTGTTCTTAAGCTGTTCTGCAGATTGGGGCGTTATTATATGGCAACAGGAAAATACCAAGCCTTTTTTGAGTTTTTATCCAACTACTTACGTTGTTTATGATGTTGCCTGGTCCCCGAAATCATCCTATATATTTGCAGCTGCAAATGAGAACAGAGTGGAGATTTGGGACCTTCACATCAGCACGTAAGTGTTAATATTTTTCTTGGGGATGTTTCTAGTAGAAGTAGGTCAAACTAAATGATACCTGAAAGTTTTGACATTGGTTACAGAGACCTGTACAGGGTGGGGCAAAAGTAGATTTACAGTTGTTAAATGGAAATCAATGCAATGATTAAGAATAACACAAGAATAAACTCTGTGTTTTCTGTATTCACAACTGTAAACCTACTTTTACCCCACCCTGTATTTACTTTGAAACAAGTAATAGTTTATACTATGAGAGTTCTTTAAGAATAAAGATGTATGCCAGGATGCTATATTAATATTAATTACTTATGTGGTTATAAACATATTTGAATGAAAATAGGTTATATTGCCCTGGCCAGTGTGGCTCAGTTAGTTGGATATAGTCCCATACACCAAAAGGTTGCCTGTTCCATTCCCAGTCAGGGCACATGCCTGGGTTGTGGCTCCATCCCCCATGTGGGACATGCCAGAGGCAGGCAGTCACTATGTCAATGCCACATCAATGTTTTTCTCTCACCCCTCCCAGTCTCTCACTCTCTAAAAATCAATAAAAATCAATAAAAAGAAAATAGGTTATATTTTTCATCTCCTCAAATGATTATATACTGATATATAATATTAAGAATCAGTTATTTTGATTTTGAAAATGCTTAAGCTTTTTATTTTTATTGCATAAAATCACAAAAAATATTTCAGACTTCTCTAAGTCTGAATATACAAAGAACATATTAACAACAACTGAATTTACAAATAAATATTGTATTACAGTTTGGATCCTCTAATTGTGAATGTTGCTAACCCTGGAATCAAGTTCACAACTGTTCTCTTCGCTAAACAAACAGATTGCCTTCTAGTGGGAGACAGTGATGGACAGGTTGCTGTGTACGAACTGAAAAATATGCCCACTCATTTGTCTTTTGGCCGGGTAAGATTCAAAAGTCAAAATTTTATGTAATTGTATGATTTTATTTAGTTGCAATTTTGTGTCATACAAGGAAGGGCTTTACATTTCTTTTAAGTGTGGTGCAATGGAAAAAATATGGGTTACAAGAACTGCTACCTACTTGGCATGATTCCTATCTGTTCCCTGTCTATAAAATTGGAATAATGATGTTGTTGAGCATAAGATTTATAAATGTCATATGAAAGAACTTAAAATTGTACCTAATATTTACTTAGGACTTAATAACTGTTAAATATAGCTGAAAAATTTACTGAAATATATACAAAACTTTTATAAGAAATAATATTTTTAGATATTATCCAATGTTCCTAAAATAAGTATTTGTTTCTATTGGTTTAGCATTATCCTTAGTCCCTTTCTCTGATCTTCAAATACCAAAGCTTTGTTGTAAAACTTTGACAAGCAAGTAATATCAAAGATGGCCATTATTTGTAAGGTAGCTTTTCAAGTTTTTCTGTTTCTTATGTTTAACTTTCTATTTTAAGCAGTAATCTGGAAAATATTACAGTAAATACAATAAACATGTTAAAAACATTAAAATATTCAGAAATCAATAAGGAAAAACACTAAGACTCCAGGAGAGAGTGGATAGTGATTGGAAACTTCATTCACAAAAAAATGACTAGTAACTTATATTTTAAAATTCAACCTCACTAATAATTAAAGAAATAAAAAATTATTACATTAAATTAACATGCATTCTCATAGCATTCTCATATATCAAATTAACAAAGTTTTTTTTTTAATGGGACTGCTCAGTACTGGCAAACATTTGATAAGATAGGTCCTTGGCTATACTCATGTTTGGAATAGAAATTGGCGTAACTTCTTTGGAACCAAATTAGCAATATGAGCCAAGACTATCCACTTCTGGGACTCTATCTTGTAGAAATATTCATAAAGGCAATCAAAGAAATTAATTATAGCATTATTTGTAATTGGATTAAAAAACAAAAAGAAGAAGGAAACAAATATCCAACCAGAGAGAAATATGGTCAGGGAAGGCAGATGTGTTGATTAGATTTGGGTCACATGTCGGAGGTAGAGTTCTACCCCAACCATAACTTTATTTGACTGTAAATGCTAAATAAATAAATAAATAAATTGAAAATACATAAAATAAATCAAAGTCACAAATTTATTTGTTAGACAATTTAATATGACAGGTTCTCTTATATATAATAAGTATTTAACATACAAAATATATAGCCTGAGCTGGTTTGGCTCAGGGGATAGAGCATCAGCCTGGGGACTGAAGGGTCCCAAGTTCAATTCCAGTCAAAAGCACATGCTCGGGTTGTGGGCTCGAACCCCAGTAGGAGGCATGCAGGAGGCAGCCAATCAATGATTCCCTCTCATCATTGATGTTTCTATCTCTCTCTCCCTTCCTATCCGAAATCGATAAAAATATATTTAAGAAAATAACAAAGAAAATATTTACAAATTCCTTAATACAAAAATAGTAAAATTATCTATTTGATTTGCTGCATTATTTCCATATACAATTCTTATTCTTCGAGGGTAAAAATATGTTTTCTCAATAAAGAAACAAATGAAACATCCTAAGTAGTTTTGGAGATTATTTTCTCAACTGGCTGAGATGCATATTGACTGTAGACATTTAAAGGAATTTTTCTAACTGCCGAGCCCTGTCGCACTGTTGATTTGTCATTGTCCTCCTCCATATGGAGAGGTCTCAAAGCCTTGTCTCCTAAAGTCTAGTTACAGGTTACTTACCTTCTCCATTCTTTTATGGAGCTCTGCAACATGTTGCTGCATCACTTGATTGATTTTTATCAAGTGATTGAAACAACCTAAATGTTCATCAGTGGAGACCTGGATAAGTAAAATATACTGCATTCACCTGAGTGACTACAATACCAAAGTTTAAATGATGTATATTTCAACGTCTCAATATGACACATTTTGAAAACATAGTATTGAGAAATAAAAGCAAATTTCATGAAAGGAAGTACAAAATATGATTTTGTAATATTATTTAAACAAAAAATAAAACTGTGTTCTTAGGCATGCTTATAGTTAGTAAATGTATAGACTGGAAGGTGGAAGACAATGTTTCATTTCTGTGTTTGGATTTGAATCATTTAGAGACATCTTTTTTTTGTGAGCTGTATGCCATGTAAGCAGAAAGTAGGCAAAACTCAGAATCTGAACATTTTTGGCAAACTAGTGTGTGTGTATGTGTGTTTTAATAATTTCAATGCTGGTGAGCAAAATTTTCTTTTAACAAATATATTCCATAAATTAGTAATAAATATAGTTTCCTACAACAAGTAAGTCTTTTATGCTTTTGGTCATAATATTCTAAAGGTTAAAGATTATATTTCTGGGAAATTAAATTATTAATCAGTTTTTATATCACTTATTGTCAAACATGAGCTTAACTGATACAGCTCTTTTGTAGCTTTGCAGAGAATTATAATCATAACAGTAATTTGAAGTCTTAAAGTAATTAATGCCAAACCATTATTTTCTATCGAGATATCTTATCAAGTAACATTATGATCTATAATTTTCCCATTAATTTTAACCAAGAGTGAATAAAATTTTTGGAAATCTTATGATTTCATTGTATAGGAAAAATCTGCACCAAATTTATGGTAAAGGGTGTCTCTGGGAAATGAATGCTGAGAGAAGAACAGCATTGGGGAGGGCTGCAAAGGGAACTTTAATGTTATCAGTATGATTTTATTTCTTTTATTAAAAAGTATCCAAGGCTGCCCTCGCCAGTGTTGCTCCATGGTTAGATCATTGGATTGTGCATGGAAGGGTCATGGGTTTGATTCCTGGTCAAGGGCATATACTTGGGTGCAGGTTCAATCCCTGGCCAGTTCAGGGCACATGCATGAGGTAACCAACTAATTTATCTCTCTCAGATCTCTCTCTCTCTCTCTCTCTCTCTCTCTCTCTCTCTCTCTCTCCTCCCCCCTCCCTTACTCCCTAACACTCTCTAAAAATCAATGGAAAAAAATATCCTCAGGGTCAGAATTAACAAAACAAGAAAGGTCTCCAAGGCAAAGATGACATTTGTTGGTTTGGAGTGGATATGTGTTTTCCAAAGCCAAAGTACCAGGCAGCCCACATACCATGTATGCTCAGCAGGGTTCACTGGGGAAAACCCACAGAGAAAGGATCGACAGCAGTTTTAAGACCACAGCTCCCCTGTATCTCTGCATTGCCCATCACCCTTTGTGGCCTTGCACAGTAGCAGGAGGAGGAGGAGGAGGGGGAGGGGGGGGAGGAAACTGGGGGAAACTATATTTCTGACTCTTGCTCTCTCCTACATCACATACACGTAGCTGGACAATGTCTTGAGTATATATATGGATGATGAGA
>NW_006293234.1:416260-426323 GCF_000327345.1 Myotis davidii | reverse complement strand
GGAGGAAGGGGGAAAGGGGATCCTTGGACTATGGAGGTTTTGAGGGATGAGATTTCTGAAACTCTGGCCCCTCCCTGATGTGATAAAAAACCAGAATACAATTGTGCTGTGACATAGCAGAACATTGGCTGCAGCCCTATCCTATCAAGTCAGGATTTATGGTTTGGGGTAACATCAGTCTGGTGGCTGGCATGAACAGGCACCTGGGATCCAAGCCTTGCAATTATAGCAAGTGATGAAGCCAGTTGTCAACAGGATTAGCCAACACGTTAGCATTTATTGTTTGTTGAAGCACCAGTTCTCTCCTGGCATGATGGCAATTGGTTGCCGGGGGCCCAAGTCTTGCACTGTACAGAATTATGGTTCAAGCACTTGGCAGAAGCCAGTTTCAATGGGACACTGCACAAAGAAACTCCCTCTCTGGAGGCAGCCTGTAGAGAATTACTCCTGGATATTATTTCTACTCTTAGTTTCAGTGTACAAATGTTTGTCATGTTATTCTATGTACTTGGGCTTTTACCTTTTCCTTCCCCAAATTAAAGAAAAAATAAAAGTAAAATCTTCAAAATGGGGTTTTAGAAACATAAAACACACAAACACAATAAATTCATGCTGAGAGACACAGAAGGCAGAAAAAAATACACCATTCTTTCAGCAAATATTTACTAAGTATGCACTATGGCAGGGTCTATTTGGAGCAGCAAGAACATAATAGTGAACAAATTATGGAAGTGATCTATTATATTTACCCAAGTGAGAACAAGCTAGAAATAGATGGGTTTGAGAAGCAACCTGGGAACTGACTGGGAGTGTCAGGACTTGAAGGATGGAAGGAAAGCCACAGAGAATTATGGTACCGGCTAAAAGACAGGAACTGGCTGGCCTACATGTTATCTGAGGTGTTTATAACTCTTCAGAGTTTATAGTACACTTTCACATATATTAGCTCATTCAACTCTTAGAACACTCTTTGGAAGTAGATAGATGTTAACTATTTCTAGACAGAAGTGATTTTCTCAAAATTACCTTGACTGTGTGATCGGGAAATCTCCAGGCTCTGCTCCCAATTTCCATCTTTTCACTGTATCTTTCTTAAAAACTCACCTCCCATCTTTGGTTTCAGCCTCTTACATATGATCATTTTACCCCTTTAGTACAAAGGTCATTGTTATTATTACATGAAATACATAATCCACATAGAAATTCAGTCATTTACTCTCTCTAAATCAAATACTGTATTACAGATCATGAAAAAGCCTAAGATAATATTAAGATTAAAAGTTATTTTACAGATGAGAAAACTCAGCTTTATGCATTAAGCTAATCAGGAGCTGCCAGAATTGTCCCTTTACTGAATTCTTATAAAACTGCTTATCAAACTTCAGTGAAGGAGTCTTTCATAGAAAAGAGCAGATTTATACTAAGGATTTTTTCCCTTTTACAATCTTAGTGATAAGATATGTGTATCACTAACATATATATATGACTTATAAATGACAATTTAAAGACTACTTTACCTCTTAATTTGTATTTTATTGCATTGTAATTGTGTGACTTTTTTTTCTTTTCCAGAGAGATGTGATAGATAATTTGCTTGCACCAAGGTCAAATCAACCAGCATAAATTGTCATTACTGATATCCTTTCTTGTTAATTGTTTTTTTTTAAGGAACAATGTTTAATATCTAATAGTCTGATTGGATTTTGATTTTAGAAAACAATATTTAATGTATAACTTCTATTTGAACTTAATAGAAATTTAATCAACCTTTATTCCAGAGATATGTTGTTAGTTTTTTATCCAAGCTAATTGTAAGGGTATTGTTAGGATTTTCTTAATTTTTGAAAGATACTCCTACTGCATTTCTTAATCGTATTCCAAGTACACATAGATACTTATAAAATGTCTATGTATGTTAGAAAATTATTATTCCTTCAGAAGAAAAGCTTAGAAGTTATTAGAATTACTTAAACAAAAATCTTTATTAAGTCTAAGTTCTATACACATTTAAATCTTCTGTTTTCCAAGGTTTGTGAATTATGCAGGTGCTAGTATTAAGAAAATACTGGATTTTCATACTCAACTTTAAATCAATATTCATCCTCTTAGATCTGAGAGCTGAGCTATAGAACTTTATTAGACTATTTGACAAGCAAAAGACATGACAGCAAAAGTCAGAATTGCACTGTTTGGCCAGCAGGCATGACACTCGCAGTTCAGGGAGAAGAGTTAGTCTGGGACACATCAGGGCTCCCTCCTCTGCCTGCCCGGAATCTGCCCAGACTTAAGTGGGCCCGCAGAGAAAACAGGAAGTCCCTGATCTATAGTTTGCATCAGGATGTTATTTTATAATGACTTCTAGGGCAAGCTTGTGGAAATAGAAGGAGTAGGAGGCAGTGACTCCTCCAAACATAGATTGCTAACAGTCTGTTCCATGCTGTTTGTTTCAACAAGTCCTGGTTTTTGTTAACTGAGGCTGAAGGACAGTATGGCCTATAAAGCATGTTACGTGAGGAGGACAAGACAAGGCATATAAATTTAACACTAAGAATACAATCCGTGCAACAGTGGGAACTACCTTTCACAAGTATCAATTTCTTCAACATCTCTATTTCTGTGGAGCCATCCGTTAAACAAAAGCAAGGCAACTTTTAGGTAGACTGAGATCTTAGGTCATGTTATAAGGAACATACATTTCCTACTGGTAGAAGTCTATTGTAATACATCTCCTTGTCTTTCTGAAAGGTTGGACTTTCCATAGCACCCTGTGCAACAAAATAAAAACTTAATTTCATTGGTAAAAAAGTGTTTCTTTTTATTATGTATTTTTGATCATTAAAATAATTTCACATATTCTACTCTCATTGAGCCTAATTGAAAAATAAAGCTATTTTATACTTCCTGCATCCTGAGCAACTGACCGTATTTTAGTTACCATAAAATTTTAAAAAATTAAAAACTTTATTTTCTTGGAGCAGTTTTATGTTTATAACACAATTGAAAGGAAGGTATGGAGATTTCCCATATGCCATCTGCTTTGAGAAACGCATAGCTTCTCCAGTTATCAACATCAACACCAGAGTGGTAAGTTTGTTATGACTGATAAACTTATACGGACATAATAATCACACAAAGTCCATAGTTTACTTTAGGGTTCACTTAGTGTTATATATTATATGGGTTTGGGCAAATGTATAATGACACACATTCATTAAGTGCAGTATTTTCTCTGAGAGTGTTTTCTCTGCCCTAAAAATAATCTGTGCCATGCCCATTTATCCCTTCCCTCCCCCATCCTGTCTCAATAGTTTTGCCTTTTTGTCTGGATGTACCACAGTTAATTGTCATTCACTTACTGAAGGATATCTCGGTTGCTTCCCAATTTAGGCGATTAAGAATGAAGTTCCTATGATACCCATGTACATGTTTTCAACTCCTTTGAGAAAAATACCAGTATGATTGCTAGAACCATATGGTAAGAGTATGTTTGGATTTGTAACTCCCAAACTGTCTTCCAAAACCGACTGTGCCAGTTTTCCTTTCCACCAGCAATAAATGAAAGCTCAGCATCTCCAGCAGGTGCTATGGGGGACAGAGAAGCACATGATTTCAAGGAGCATGTTGGAGTTGCAAGATTTTCACACCTGGATAATTGTAGGATATAATAAGTTGGAATTCAGGCAGGTCTAAATAATGTTGGAGGGAAGGAATCTAGCTGTCATTGAGCACTTATGAAGTTCCAGGTAGTTTCACGGGCAACATTTCTTTCACTCGTCCGATAAGAATTCTGTGAAGTAAGTCCTCTTACCACCACTTACCATTTTACCGAAGGCAGAATTATTCACCCAGGTAGTAAGCAATGTGTCTAGGGAGCAAACCAAGTCTGCCTGCCTTCAAGAACTGAGGTCTTTGTTTATTCTACACTGTGCCTCCGGTAGGAAAAGGGAGATGGTGGATTGCTGTAATAAATGACAGTATTGTGGAGATATGACGAGTGGGGTGAAATGGAATTCTAGTGGGAATTCCAGCAGTAGGAATTGTCTGACCAGAATTTTGGGAATGAACCTACCGTGTTCCAGAAATAGTGAGGGGACTGACTTCTCTGAATTTCTTCATTTTTTTTTTAATCCAAGTCATTTAGAAGTTTGACTGGTATTCTTTCTGCTAGTCTTATATAAAGTGTGAGGCAGAATTTATTTAAGATTCTATTTTAATAATCAGTTGTGTTTATGTCTAATCATAAAAAGTTAAAAAAGGAAAACATGATTACATAATAAATGCTGCCACCTATGATTTTAAAGGTTTCTCTTTAGTCTACAATGACTGTAGTAGCCATAGCTATTTTGGCTCAGTGGATAGAGTCGGCCTGCAGACTGAAGGGTCCTGGATTTGATTCTGATCAAGGGCACATGCCTGGATTGCAGGCTCAATCCCCAGTAAGGGGTGTGCAGGAGGCAGCCAATCAATGGTTCTTTCTCATCATTGTTGTTTCCATCTTTTTCTCCATCTCCCTTCCTCTCTGAAATCAATAAAGATATATATATATTTAAAAAGTTAAAATATATATATTTAAATAAGTAAAATGACTTTGATAAACAAAAGTATTTTTTAAAGACCCATAGTTTTCATATTTTGGTAGGTGAATTTCTTGAAAAATTATGAACTTACCACCTCCACCTTAATATTGAGTGGTTCAGAGTTACTAGATATTAACAGAAAGAGTAAGGGTTTTTAATCTCAAGAGAGTAAGCATAAATTTACTAGATTTACATAATTTGTCCATCTCTGGAGTAGAAAATCAAAATACACTAGAAAAAGTACATTCAAACTATCTATGACACACACAGCAGTGGAATGGATGTCTGTATAAGGCTCTCTCTTTTTAACACCACTGATGTAATACTATTTATTTAACCTTTCATAGTTTCAGAGTATTTTTCATATATTATTTATTTGATCAATTATCGTTTTACCAATCAGCATTCATTCATACATGAGTTCTGGGTGCTTGCCAGTGTGCCAAGGTGCTGATGAGTAAGTCTGAACCAAGTTAAAGTGAGAGAGGACTTTGGAAACAACACCCTGATAAAAACAGTGGGCCCCGCTTTTTATTTTCAGGCAAGAGGTTTAAATCTCCAGGGCGCACACAGGGTTTTTTTGTGTTGGTGTGTTTTTTGTTCATAGCCTCTAACTAATATCTCTGGAAGCTGCTGGTTGCAGAGCAGAGGTGGCCAGTACAACCCAAGTCAAGCTTTGCCTTGGCTACGGTCTAGCTGAGTGGCTCTGGCTACATCACCCCTCTCTGCACTCGTGTCTCCTCCTCCATAAAATGAGGAGGCTGGCAAGGACTGAGTGCTTCCCAAAATGTCTCATCTCCCTGAACCAAGACCAACATGAAAAAAAAGTGATGTGTAGGATTCAATTTCCTTTCAGAAATCCAGTGCTTTGTGCCAAGAGTAGAACTTGGTTGCTGCCTTCCTTATCAGGGTCCGTTAAAGGAAGTGGGGATTTTGTTTGTTTGTTTGTTTTCTCTTTCTCTCTTCCTTTCAGTTGAGAGAGGAAGCTACTTCCAGCTTCCAAAGGAACACAAGGTTTCTGAGGAAAGCACACCGTAAAACCTTGGGCAGGTGGATTCCGCAGGGGAGGAAAGTTTTGGGCGTGGACAGCCACGGTGGGACCTACAGGCTGTGTGCTGCACCAGTGGCTGCTCCATGGCTGACCTGAGTGCTCTTGGCTAAGACGAGAGCAGATGCCCGATGGGTGGCAGCGCTTTAGCACATGGTTAATCACAGTGTGTTACTGCCCAGTGCCCTGACATTATGGAATTTAAATACTAGCTTTTGGTAGGCAATCTTCCTTTCCTAAAAGTTGTGTATGATGAATGGTTAAAACCACAATGGAGCCTATTTTCTTCCTTTTCTTAGATGACTGTTTTCAAATTTTCACGAATCCTTTGAAATTTTGAATGCTGTGCAGAATTGCAATAAAAATGCCATAAACAAAGCTTGCTGTGATTTTTCTTACCTTTAAAGAATTTTTAAAAACAACTTTAAAACAATAAGCAGAAAATGCCGATGGTAGAAGAACCTAAACAACACAAATCAACTCTTATTTCATCAACTAGAAATAACTATCCACGCTTAGCTTTTGGGTTATTGTATATCACTGAAAATGTACACACTGATTTATTGTCGGGTATAAGAAACTACACAAAATGCCTTTCTCAAAGACCCCTAGAGTGCTCAAGAAATGTGCTTAGTATCATGCACTGACATTCTACTTGAGAATAGCTGGGGGCATGTATGTAACCATCAGGTCCCATTAATAGTTAAAGCCCAGAAAATGTTTGAGTAATAAGCTCTTCCTATAGTCTGGGCCACCTTGCTTTTGCCTGTCTTCTGCTGAGATAAAGGGACATTCTATTCTCATTCTGGAAGTAGAGAAACTGAGACCCAGACAGGCAAGGCATTGCAACACAATAGGGTGTTTTCACAGATAAAAAGACAAAGTTTTCACAAAACTGTTTTCACTTCTAACTCTGACAGTCAACGCCTCAGTGGGTTGGAACGATAGTCAGACTCTGTTCATCTGAAGTGCTGTTCTGATCAATACTATAGTTTGTATATTTGAAGTCCATCTTCTATATATTGGGTACTCAATTGTGTCAAGGTATTGTGCATGGCATTTGAACATTTTACTTCCTGCCTTTGCTGCAGGAAACCCATGAGGGTGGGATAGTACTTCACCGATGTTTTGTAGACAAGGAAACGGAGGCACAGTGGAATTAAATAAACGTGTCCTAAGTCACACAGCTGAGGAGGTGGTGTAATTGGATCCAATTTCAGGCTGCTGAACAAAGGCAGTCAAGTCAAAGTGGTAGTCGATGTATTCCCTACGTTACCACCAGGGGGTCCTTTTTTTAAAGTGAGTTTCACTGGAGATTGTCCTTTGATAAGGCAGTAAAATTGATTATATTAAACTTCAACCCTGGTGCACATGCCTTTCAATATTCTGGGTGGTGAGCCGGAAGACTGCGCGGAGCGCTTTTGCAGCATGCTCAAGTGTGATGGTCTGAAGGAAAAGCACTTGTGCGATTGAACTGTGAGCCTCCGACTAGCTGCTTTTCCCAGGAAGCACCATGTTATTTTTCTTTAAAGAAAAAGATGGGAAAACTGTGGTTGATCAGATTTGGGTATTTGGAATGAAATGAAACCAGACTGGAAAAAGAACAAAGTGATCCTGTAACTTCAAGAGAAACAACTGACACTATCTGTTGCCGATGATAAAACAAGCTTACAAGCAATTTTGGAAAACTTTTATTCATCAACAGGAGCATCAGTAGTGATATTAAGGAATTTGATTTTTGCTATTGTGTAATGACATGTGTCAACATTTGTAAGATCTGCATAACTAACTCAGTGAACCAGTATTTTCCAAGTATCAGTGCATGATGAAACAAAACCATGAGTGGGCACTATGTGATGTTCGCTGGTAAAAAAAATAAATAAATAAATAAATGTCTTTACATTATATTCTATACAATAAAGAGCTAACATGCTAATTAGACCAAACAGCGGAATGACTGTCCGGATGACCTGCTGGACAAAGACAGGGCTGCGAGGGCAGAGGCAGCTGGGGTTGCAAGGGCTTAGCCCCTTGTACGAATTTTGTACATCGGGCCTCTACTATGTATATAATATTCTTTTGAAAAAAATACATTTTTATTGATTTCAAAGAGGAAGAAAGAGGGAGAGATAGAAACATCAATGATGAGAGAGAATCATTGATCAGCTGCCTCCTGCACACCCCCTACTGAGGATTGAGCCCACAACTCTGGGCATGTGCCCTTGACTGGAATTGAACCTGGGACCCTTCAGTCTGCAGGCCGACTATCTGTCCACTGAGCCAAACCAGCTAGGGTTGTATATAATATTCTTGAACATTTAAAGAGTTTTATTCTATTACATATGTGTAAGAACTTATTTTGTTATAAACAGCTTTTAAATTTATCAAGTTCCAACTTCATCATATAATTTTTTTCTTTTGTTAAGTTGAAGAATTATGTTTATAGGCCCTGGCCAGGTGGCTCAGTTGGTTGGAGCATCGTCCTGTGCACCAAAAGGTTTCAGGTTTGATTCCTGGTCAGGGCACATACCTAGGTTTTGGGCTCGATCCCTGGTGGGGGCATGCTCAGGAGGCAACTGATCAGTGTTTCTCTCTCACATCAATATTGCTCTCTCTCCCTTTTCCCCTCTCTTTAAAATCAGTAAAACATATCAGTGAGGTTTAAAAAAAGAATTACATTGAAAGCCTTCCTCATGTTGAAATTTCTCTGCAATCTCAGAATAAATATTTTTTAATGTTCAGAATGACCAAACTGTTAATATTTTATTTGAAATGTGTCTATCTGTGTTCATAAGAAAAATTGATCTCTACCTGTTTGGCAGTGAAGATTAATTTCATAAAATGAAGGTGTTATCTGTTCTTTAGAAATTTGGAAGAAAAAAGCTATAGGCAGGTAGACAGACATGAGCAGAGCAAGGGTGATGGGTCAGGGACAGAAGATCACCAGGGTGGGAAGCCCTGAATGCCTAGCAAGGAGCAAAACTGGGAAAACAAGAACCTCATCACCAGGGTAATCTTTGGTCTCTAGCAAATCGCTTGCCAGGTGGTTTAGAGCCCCTGATCTTTTCATCCTTAAAGATAACATCTAGGCCTCAGTTGTATTTCAGCTCCAGGCTCAGAAAAGCAACAAAACCAGACAAGTGACTCCATGGCTGCCTCAGGACCAGCTGCGTTGACTAAGGACCCCCTGCCCTGGCACTGATGAATCCATGGAGACCATGAGCCTGAAAGAACGCATCTGGAAAACTGATGAATATCCCTTGAGACCCTCCCCTGAGACCTCCCCTAAGATTCCCACCTGTAGGAGATGAATGTGCTCAGAATGAAGGACCCAGTCAGTGTGTGCGCTCCCCCAGGTGAGCATGCCCATGCATTTCCTGCCTCCTCCTCTCCTCTATGGGACCCCATGAGACTTGCAACCAGGGGAGCAATGGGCAGTGGCAGCTCGTCCTGGGCTAACATCCTGACCCTGTCCCCAAGGCTCCCTTTTCCCTGACTTCCAGTGGGCTAAAGCAGTCTGGCCTAGACTCTCCTGTTGCTTCTTTCTTCTATGCCCTTGTTTCACTGTCCCAGGTGTATTTTTGCTGAGGGCAGTAAATTCTTATTTACTTTGCTATACTTCGTCTCTTGATTGAAATCTTTCCTTCAACAAGACAAGAGCTGAGGTCTCATTGTCTCGCCGGTAACAATAGTATCTTTTGCTTGGCGACTTTAAAAAAAAATTCACTGCAGTATAATACAACCAAGTGTGCAACTTTTCAGTTTCACGGGGACAGGGCTACACATATTTGGTTAATGTCCATGGCTGCTTTTGTGCTTCAAGGCCAGAGTTGATAAGCTGTGACAGAGACCTATGGTCTACAGAGCTGAAAATAATTACCGAGTGGCCCTTGACATTTTGCTGACTAGTGCTTAAGAACATTCATATTTCCTCAAATTGACCCAGCTCCCTAGAATGGGTCCTTTAAAGGCTTTTACTTGTGTTTATGAACTGGGATGCAAATTGACTGTTTTTCAAATTTTTGTAAGGGTCTTGCCCAAGTAAAATTCTTGTTATAAATTTCCTTAAAGAAAAATATAATGTCTTTTTATAATTAATTACATCTAATTCATTTTTAAGTTTTAAAATGAAATAATGACTTTGTAAGCTTAGTATTTTTTATATGAATTTTAAAAATGATTTCCTAGCACCCCCTGCACAATCAGGAGTTCTGTCCTTTGGATAGTTGGTGATTCACCCTCATCTTCGTCTGTCTGTGAGAAGCAACCACTTTCTTCTTTTATTATGATAAATGGAAAACGAAGCTTAGTGCTCCCATACTGGTTATACTGGTTCCTTGCCTTGCTAAGTAGGGAAAAATAGCCCCGTGGGTGGGCGGGGAACCACAAGTTTCAAGTTATATCCTGCACTAAAATTAAAGAAAAAAAAAAATGTGTC
>NW_006293234.1:414476-415301 GCF_000327345.1 Myotis davidii | reverse complement strand
GGAGGCTCAGGCCACTGGCCACTTTGCCTAAACTTCACAGTTAGTCAAGATTCAAAGCTAAAATGAAATGTTTGTCCAATCTGTGCTAAAACAAAACCAAAACCAAAATCCTAGACCGCATTGCTGCTCAAAAGAAATGCATTCAGAAGCTGAGGCGAGTGCAGCTGGAAGGATGTTTGGCAGACTTGGCCTGAGGAACCACTTCTGCTGTTTGTGAAAACAACACAGGGGTGGGGGTGGGGGTGGGGAAGGGTGTGTGTGTGTGTGTGTGTGTGTGTGTGTGTGACCGGATTGCAGGATGTGGAAGCCAGAGGAGCAGAGAAAGTCTGAGGCTGTGGGTGCAGGCCACTTCCTTAAACATCTGAGAGCAAAACATCGTAGTAAGTGATCAATAACCATTTAATATTGACTTTTTCTTAATGAGTTTTTTAAAAAAAATAATATCCAGAAAGACAGGTCAGGTAATGGTCCCAACAAGGAAAGTGCTCATTCTCTAAAATGTTAGGTTTAAAAGTTACAACTTCTCAATTGTTGGTTTTTAAATCACTCCCATATACTGGATAATTCTCAAGCGTTGTTTTTTTTTTTAAATCAATGAACTGATGTAGTGCTTCATTTCCCAGCACATACTCTGTTGGACCCTGTTGTCAGGGCCTGCTATGAACAACCAGCACAGACAACAAACAGCATCTTGGTGCAAGGTGCTAGCGTATTTTTGAGAGAATCTTTGCATTTCCTATGATGCCTGATATCAGAAACAGATCGAATAGAAATAGTTTAAAGTGATGATAAAAAGGAAGGCATTAGTGAATTTGCTTCGGGGGG
>NW_006293234.1:387956-414388 GCF_000327345.1 Myotis davidii | reverse complement strand
GCCCATAATTTGCTATTAGTACTGACGATGCCGCTGAAGAGGCTGCTGCTGCTGCTGAATATTTTATAAGCGGGAGGAAGATGTCAGGTCTCCGTTTGGAGGGCTGCCAAGTCTAAATCTCTCACCTTGATGTTGTAGCTCCTCTCCACTTCCACTTTTTCGGCTGCTTGAGAATATCTCCATCTGAATGTCCCATTATTAACTTAATTCAACAAGTTCACACTCAAACTCAGTCTTTTTTAAAAAATGTATTTTATTGATATTTTACAGAGAGGAAGGGAGAGGGATATAGAGTCAGAAGCATCGATCAGCCGCCTCCTGCACACCTCCCACTGGGGATGTGCCCACAACCAAGGTACATGCCCTTGGCCGGAATCGAACCCGGGACCCTTCAGTCCGCAGGCCGACGCTCTATCCACTGAGCCAAACCAGTTAGGGCTCAAACTCAGTCTTTCAGTCCTCAACTCCTCTTGCTGACCACCTTCGTTTTGCTAATAGGACCATTGATCTAGCTGCCCAGACTCAAACATTGAACAGCTATCAAAGGAGCCACTTTGATGAGGGATTCCTATCAGGCACTGTACTGCTAAGAGCTTAGAAGCAGGAATTTTCACTTGTGTTTAATAAGCAGAGGCTGTACCCCCACAGGCCCGTCATAGCCCTCCCTTTGAGTGAGTGTTCTGTCTCCTGGGACTGGGCT
Source organism: Myotis davidii (assembly GCF_000327345.1). Classification (NCBI taxonomy): domain Eukaryota; kingdom Metazoa; phylum Chordata; class Mammalia; order Chiroptera; family Vespertilionidae; genus Myotis; species Myotis davidii. Next base: position 413,688 of record NW_006293234.1, on the reverse strand, counting down.
GACTCCAAAACCCTGTGAGGTAGGTACCAGCATTACCGTTACCTTAAGATGGAGAAGTTGTGGCTCAGTGAGGCTGGTAATTTAAGGTTACTTAACTAGTGACTGGGGCAGCAGGACTCAGACCTGAGACTGCAAACACCCAGAGCTCCACACCTTCAACCGCCTGTCCTATTCCCTTAAAGTCACCTCTGCGTACCCTTCCCTTGTGCCTGATTGTGAAGACTGTGTCCCTACAGTGTCCATGCCACTGCCCTGTTTTCCATTTCAATGTCACCACTCAGTTCAGCCTCTCATTGCCTCCCACTAGGACCTGGGTGGTCTTTCTGCTCTCTGCTGGTGGATTTCTCTGAAGGAATTGCTTCATGACTACCAAAAGCCTTCGATGACTACCCGGGGTCAGAGCATTGCTTTCTAACCCAGACATTCAGGTTACCGCCCACGAGCCCTTCCCATCTTAGTTCTGACCACTTATCTTTATAAACACTATTTTTTACCTAGGCTGGACTTTTTCCTGTTCTCAGACCTCCTCTGTCTGTTGAAATCTACTTCATGGTCTAGGTAAGTGCTACCTCCTTCATGAATCTTTTCCTGATTCCCTTATTATAATAAAGATATTCTGGAATTTTCTTATAAAGTCATATTCTAGCCTGAACTGTGGTCACTTGTGTACTCATCATCCCAATAGGATGCTGGTCCCTTGGGTTAAATGGTGTGATACTAGTGTCTTTGTGGTTGGTAGTTAGGTAGTATAGTGCCTTCCTATGATGCTTACTCAAAAAGTTCAGATGGACTAAATTTTATTGTTATGTGCTGTTATGTGGTCCATGTATTCAAGATGTTGTCAGTGTAGTAAGGGAAACAAAACTATTGTTCAAAGAGCAGCTAGAGGATAATCAGGAGCTCCACTGTGAGAGTGATGAGAGGAGAATTGGAGGAAAATAATGGATGGAGAAGGATTTAGAGAAAAGGTGAGACCTGCGTTTAATGCTGAAAAGTGAAGAAAGTTGCTGTAAGTGGAAGGGAAAGGCATAAGCAAAGGTAGAGATGGGTGTGGGGGAAGGATGGCACTTTAGGGACAACTATTGAGAAGGAAAAGTACCAGGGAAATTCAGGATGTTTCAGAGTAAAACCCTTCCCTCAAATTTACAGTGACATTTCTTTTTAAGAAAATGTCTAATTTTTAAATTGATATATAATTGACATAATATTGTGTAAGTTTCAGGTGTATGACATGTTGATTTGACACATTTATATATTGCAATGTGCTTACCACCGTGGTGTTAGCTAACACATCCATCAAAATTTCCTACCACAAGGCTTTTTGTGATAACCAGCATTCTTCCCAGTTAGTCACAAGTAGTGAGTTTTTACTATATTTTTATACGACTAGATAATTTCTAAAATTCATCATTGATGACCTGAATTACATACAGTAAATGACAATATACTGGCAAACTGCTTCCTTTTTGCTTTTTAACAGCCATCATGTTTGTTGTTTATTTTTTAAAAATTGATTTCAAAGAAGAAGGGAGAGGGAGAGAGAAATAGACACATCAATGATGAGAGAGAATCATTTCTCGGCTGCCGCCTGCCTGCCCCACACCAGAGATGGAATCCGTAACCGGGGCACGTGCCCCAACTGGGAATTGAACCATGACCTCCTGGTTCATAGGTTGACGCTCAACCACTGAGCCATGCCGGCTGGGCACATAATGTTTTAAGGTTTGATTCCTAACACAGCCTGGTACAGATGGTAAGAAAATCTCATGGATGAAATTTTAGAACTACAAAAAAAAAAAAGCCATTTTTATAATGGATTTTCTACATACTAAATAATTTCCTTCATTCTTATTTAGTCATGCAAAATTGCTCTATGATTGTTCCTGCTATTGTTCCAACAGGAGAGATGTTCTCAAATGTGTAATGAAAATATGAAGCTAATTTACTTGCTGTTTTTGTGATATAATCCAGATTCAAAACTGGTCTATGGAGATTGACAAATATTGGTTGTGATAAATTATTACACAGACATTTTCCCTCTAAGGCACTAACAGAAAAAAATAACAAAAATCATATAGTTCATTTTGAAAAGCTTCCTCCAAAGCCAGAGAAGGCAAGAGATTTTAAAAGTAAATGTGTTTTGGGTGAAAAACGAGACATCGATACATTTTAAAACTATAAAGAACCGACTGTTTTCCCATTTGTTAAATTCTTTTTGGTATGAATTACACACATTTTTTCCTTAGGATTACCGTGTTGCTAATTTTCTCCATATGTGTACAATTTGTCTTTGACCTTTAACTAATGTCCTCTGGGCAGTCCACTTACCATCCAAGAACAATGCCACAGCATCAGTTTACACGCTGAAAGCTCCATAAAAACAAATGATCCATGGTACAAACTACATTAACCAGCAGAATAAGAAGCTATTTCAGCCCTATAAATTTTAGTGCCATCCATTGAAAACCACACTGGGTCACTTCTAAATTCATAAGAACAAAATAGTAAATACACATGTCTTATGTGTTAGCCTGCCGGCGATATATTTTGTGGGAAAGTTTGTTAGCCTAGGAAAACCTATTCAAAGGCACAGCGAGCAGTGTATACTTAAAAGCAGCGTCTCTTTCGAATACATGATTTTATGTATTACAAATACATTTACTATTAAGCATCATGCATATTTAATATCACAACGATTACTTCAGTGCCTGAAAAAGGCTTTATTCACTTTATGGTTTCCATTATTGAAGAGCCAACACTGAGTTCTCCCACAGTTCTGTGAAGTGCAGGCAGCTCACAAGAGCTTCTAGTTTTATCTAGCAGCCCCGCGGGACTACGATAATTGTTATGAAATCATTAATTCTACCTCAGCAGTTTCAACTGTCAGGTACATGTAACAATAATTGCAGTTAATGAATGCTGCTCAATTTATTAAGTAGAAAATGAAAGCCAGTATTCTTTTATATGCAGCACTGAGACACATTAACATTAGTCATTTGTGTACACCATGTTGAATATCCTACTGTCATTTATTGGTCAGGGTATGTAGCCATGTATTTTTTTTAAAACTTCTCTTCCTTAAAAAACAAAGCAGAAAATTCCAGCTCTTTAACTGAAGAGTAATTAAAATAATTAGTACCAAAAGCAATATTTAATAAGACTCTATGTCTATGAAAAAAAATCCAGCAGAACCAAGACTTAGTTCCTTCTTGGGATAAACAAGATTCTTTCTTGTGCCACCCTCCCCAACCCCCACCTTTAAAAGAGTATAAAAAATTCCCAAATCTTCCAGTTGTTTGAAGTATTAATATTTCCTACTCAAACCTTTTGTCAGTAAAACTTTTGTGTACTTAGATACAGCCTATTTCTTGATTTCAAAGAAGTAATACTAGATTTCTTATTTTCAGTCACTCAAAGTAAACGGCATAGACATTTGCAAGAGCAAAGAGTGAAGAGTTTCTAAAAACATAAGATGCAAAGGTATCACTTTTAGGATTCCAGAGGCATCTACTCCCAATAAGTATGCTCTGGCCGTGCCGAGGTCCAATGTGAACAGTCACAATCAGCTTGTACCGTGGGATCATCAAGTCCTTGACCTGGGCTTTAATCACCTAGAATTTAAAAGGAAAAAATACAAAAACGGTTCTCACTTAGCCGCATGGAAACTTAAAAGAGTCTTGCCCTTTGTCATAAATATAATGGATTTAACTTAAGAAAATAGCATGATCCACTGTAGATACTGTCACTAATTGTTGCAGAGCCATAACTATGACTTGCTTTAAGCACTGTCCTCCCGAGAAAGGACATTTAGGGACAAAGTGACAGCACCAGCAATAAATGGACATTTTTCTCAGGCACATGAAAAAAAAACTGTAATCCAGAAAACAGAATTTAATAGAGTTATTATATTCTTTGGAAAATTTATGTTAAGATGGCTTCCCTTCAAAGAACGTTGGCATTAGAGTTACACCATCTTGTTCATGTCTGATGACGAGACCATAAGTCTGCAGTCTCCTGCAATATGACTAATCATAAACGCTCATTAAAGACTGTGTTATAAAAGAGCAAACAGAGGAAATCTGAGAGAGTGCCAGCACTGCAGTCGATAAAAATAGAAATGAATGCGCTTAAATGAATTTAAAGGCCACAATGTCTGTGTTTGATGGCCATCAAAGCTGCCTTGGGGAAGAGAAATGATCATTAAAATTTTTTATCTTTCACAATAATTTAAAAAAATAAATGGGGGCAGTTTTATACATTTTTTAAATGAAATACATGCAAATGATGCACGTAATGATTGTTTTAGACAAAGGCTCTCACACAGAGATGGAATATGACCTAATACATATTTTAATAAAATAAAATATAAATAAGCATTTGTACTGCTACTGCAAATTAATTGCTTTCTTCAAAAAGTAGGGGGTTGTACTCCCTGCAAATATTCTAGTTACAGTTAACTCTTTAGGCAAATCACACATTACCTCAGAAATTGTTTTAGCCATCTGTCTACAGAGCTCTGGGTCATATTGTTCTTCTTGTAGGTAGGTAGTTAACACATCTTTCAGAATATGATTGACGGTAACCACGGGAAAATGCTTGGTAGGACCTGAAAATACGACAAAATTTCTTCCTAAGAAGTCATTTTATTTATTTGTTTATATGTATGTATGTATGTATGTATTGTTTTTAAGAATAGTTTATTGACTTTTTAGAGACAGAGGAAAGGAGAAGAGAGAAATATCAATATGAGAGCTTAACATCTATCAGCCGTCTCCTGCATTCCCCCTACTGGGGATCTTGCCAGCAGCCTGGGCATGTGCCCTCACCACAATTGAACCGGCAACCATTGTGTGCACGGAAGGATACCCAACCAACTGAGCCACACTGGCCTGGGCTAAGAAGTCATTTTATATCATACCCGCCCACCTCACAGGCTAATTAAGAGAACAGAAACATGGAGAGATATTTAATCTTCTGTGTGGCCTTCATTAAAGAAAACACGGTAGTCCTAGATTTCCAGTCAAGTTCTCTGGCAGAGAATAAGACAGTAGACTCATCCATTTGCCAGACGACCTAACGAGTGTGTTCAACCATTGAGGTTTGACACTGAAAAATATCCCCATTCCCAGTTCCCACTATTAATGACCTACATCCAAGTCTCAACACAACACCTCTCTACTGCTTCTGTCTACCTACCACACGGCAACTGGATGGATCGTTCTAAATCCAAGATTTTTTTTTTTTTTTTTTTTTTGCTGTTTACTATATTCTTAGGGCCATTCTTTCTTTAAACCTCTATTGTTGAAAGTGTTACATATGTCCCCTTCTACCTCCCCATTGACCTCTCCCAACCCATATGAATTCATTGGTTAATCTCTTCCCCTCCCCCCGTCCCCTGCCTTCCCTCTGAGGTTTGACAGTTTGCTAGATGTTTCTATGTCTCTAGGTCTTAAGTCCCAGATCTTACCATGATATTTCACTTAGCAAGGTCTAACATTCAGCTCCCACCCTCCCTGTAGCCTCTTCTTCCAACATCACAGGCTCTGCACGATCCTGCTCTACCTCATGGACTTCATCTGTCTTATAAAGCTGCTTGTACATTGTCTCTTGCTCTCTCTCTCTCTCTCTCTCTCTCTCTCTCTCTATATATATATATATATATAGAACATCCTTTCCCATCATGTTCATCTAGAAATATCCACTAGTGTGTTTCAAGGCCAATTCAAAAGTCTTCTCCAGGTAGCCTTCTTGCTCTCTTCCAATAAAAACCATCCCTCCCTCTGCACTCCCTATGCACCCGGGCCCCCACCACTATCTTGGCTCCGAATCTACCCAACAGCTAAGGCACACCTGCCGTTCTCCCCAGTGAAATGAGAAGGTCTGCTAGATTTTTATCCTCTTCAGAGTTGAATACAATGCTAATGGCATAAGAAATATTTAGTTTATGATTTCTGAAATAAGACAGAATCAAACATTTAGAGCGAATAATCATGGTACAGATCATGGCTACTTTTACTGAGCATTTTCTACATGTCAGGCACTATGGTAAGAATGTCATATCTGTTACTTTATATAAACTTCCAGTAGTCTCTGGCGTGAATCTTACTGTTATCTCCCTCTCACAGATGTGAACAGAGGTTTAAATGCATTGCATAATTTGCCCGGAATCACACAGTGGCAGAGCTGGGATGTCCCATGTCTATCTGACTCAGGAGCTCATATTCTTAACCACAGTTAGTCCATGTTCAGATAAGGAGCTTCAGATGGGTCTTCTTTACCTGCCACTCCAGGAATCTTGCCTGTACTTCCTGGGAGTATTAACCTCATCGTCTTTCTGTCACTGTACAATGTGTACCATGTGCCCAGGGCCTGGGGTACAGGGGCTTGATCATTATTTGCTGAATTGATATGGATAAATGGATGAGATGAAGAATTATATCCAATTCTATTGAATATTCATCAGTATCTTTTCAGAGTTTATTTTTAATGACTGTATCTGTCAGGGCCCAAGGGAACACACGACACACCAAAGTTAAGACAATTCCAGGAGGACTTAATAAAGAGACTCCTTTGAGAGGTCTGAGCAGGATGTAGGAAATCTCAAGGAAACTGCCCCTAGGTTAGTGAAAGTGAAGGTGTTACCCTCATCCTACCCCCGGCTTGAGGGATATGAGAAAGGAGCTCTTCCTAGATCCTAGAAGAGGCACGTGGGTCAGGCTCCCTGGAGAGCAGTTATGTCCTTCTGTTGATACAAATAGCCTGAGAGGAACCCACAGGCAGAGTGGAGGGGAAAAGACCCAGCTCACAGCCCTTCCACCCTGCGGCTTCCGACGGAACTTTCCCATTGGCTGAACTGACCCAGAAGGTTACAGCCCATGCTTGTAGCAGAGTTAGGTCAGCCTCCTGAGGCTCAATAAATAGTATTTCAACTGGGAGGAGGGGAGTTATGGGGGGGAAAAGAGGAACAAATGTAATAATCTGAACAATAAAGATTTAATTAAAAAAAAGTACATGATCACAATCAGGAAAAAAAATAGTATTTTCATTTTGATGATTGCATAGGAATTGTTCAATTAAATTTATATTCGTGTGGGAAATGCATCTGAACGTGTAAAACAGGGACATCTGATGCAATGAGTGTGATAATTAACCCCAATAGTTAGCAGCAGGAAGCTCTGTTCTACAAAACAGAGATGAGCAGTTATAAACCTGTGAAAGGTTGGTCTCGGTCACTCCTGCTTTATGGGTCTGTAGGCAAGCTCCTGGTACCATAGACCTCAGAGTCCCTTTCTGTGGATCTTTTCGATATCTACTCAAATATTCTAGTGAAATGAGGCTAAATTTGAGATTGTTTTCCCCCTTTCTATTTAAGAAAATTTAAAATGAACTGCCAGCTTAGACTAAATTAAGTAGATTGCATCCTTTAGATCCATACCTCCCTCTTTCTCACTCCCTCTTACGAAGCACTCATATCACACATACCTTACATTTGACCTACATCACCCACATGACACTTAATTTAGTCATGTGCTATGGCAGTGATGGTGAAACTTTTGAGCTCGGCATGTCAGCATTTTGAAAAACCTTAACTTGCCGAAGCGGGTTTGGCTCAGTGGATAGAGCGTCGGCCTGCGGACTGAAGGGTCCCGGGTTCGATTCCGGTCAAGGGCATGTAACTGGGTTGCGGGCACATCCCCAGTGGGAGATGTGCAGGAGGCGATATTTAAATGCCATTTAACAAAGAAAAATCAACCAAAAAAATGAGTTCGCACGTCACCTCTGACACGCGTGTCATAGGTTCACCATCACTGTGCTATGATGACCATATGCATGGCTCCCTTCAGAAAGTAGTAAACTCCTTCGGTGTGGAAGCCTGTCTGCCTAGTACACCTCCCTGCCATTGGGAACAGCGTCTCCCTTTCCAGGAACTGGTCCTCTTCCTACACTGACCACATGGCTCTTTAGGATCTCCCAGGGCCTCCTTTGAGCCCAAGGCCAGGTCATGGTTGACTGGCCCAGAGGAAACACTTGCCCCAAGCCAGGCCAACTGGAGTCCTTTCTTGGAATTTTTAGTTCAGACTTGATGGGGAGTAGGAGAGGATCCGGCTCTTTCTGTGGCGAAGTTATGCCATGTGATCCTCGGGAGCTGCTGGGGGCCAGTTCTCACAGTGGGAAGGAACCCAGACACGGGGAGAGGAGGAGCTCACACAGTTTGGTGCTAGAGAGGCAGATATCTGGGGGCACTTGAGCCTGTTTCCAGTAGCTCCTGTTGGCCAGATGGACCAATGTCTTTTCTGCACTTTGTTACTTTTTTAAAAAATCTCATTAACCAGATTCTATTGTGAAATAGAATGAGCTTTTCTCACTCCTTTGTGACGCCCCCTCTACAGTCACAGTCATCATTGCCTTGCTCAGGCGGCAATGCTGAGATGCAAAGAGAAAGCGATTATCAGTGTTCAGCTGTTGACTTTCAAAATCAGCTCCCCGAAGCGACTTTCAGAGTCAACCGATGTGAATGCCAAAGCTACTTCTTTCTTTCTTTTTTTAAAAAATCTATTTTATTGAGTTTTTACAGAGAGCAAGGGAGAGGGATAGAGAGAAATATCGATGAGAAGGAAACATCAATCAGCTGCCTCCTGCACAACCCCTACTGGGGATGTGATCATCGACCTGCGGACTGAAAGGTCCCAGGTTCAATTCCGGTCAAGGGCATGTACCTGGGTTGCGGGCACATCCCCAGTGGGAGATGTGCAGGAGGCAGCTAATCGATGTTTCTAACTCTCTATCTCTCTCCCTTCCTCTCTGTAAAAAATCAATAAAATATATTTTAAAAAAAATCAAGGACCTGAAGAAGGTCTGATGGATGAAAAAAAAAAGAGGAAAAACTTGTCCATAAAAATAGATAAGAGAGAATAGATAAAAAATTTAGTCATTTAATATATGTGTCTCAGTTTCTGCAAACTGAGATAATAATAATGACCAAATATTGTTTTTTGTTAGGGTTAAATGAGTTGAACTTTTTAAAGTGCTTACAACAGTGCCTGCCACACACACACACACACACACACACACACTCTCACACACTCATTAGATAATGTTGTTGTTGCTACCTTATTCTGAGGAAGGAAAGCGAGTGCTGGTGCTGAGAAGGCGGCGAGATCAGTAAAGGTGTCAGTAGGGAAGGAGGGAGGCCTCCACAGGGTGGGGTGAAGTCTGAGCTGAGAGACTCATAGGCTGTCCAAGAACGCATCTGATGACAGGGCCTGATCTTCTCACAGAAGGTGAGCTCCAATGATGTCTCTCTCTCTCTATCTTAAAAGTCTACTTTCCATTATGTTGGCTTCATTCTCACTCAGGCTGTCTCAATGTGGCAGCAAATACGGCCACCAATGAGTCTCGTCTGACTTGCTGCTCAGTCAGTGTTTGTAAAGAATCAAGTACCTCTTTAATCATTGCTCCAAAAAGGACCGTGGAGAACTCATTCCATAATTAATAGGAAATTATATTGGATGTCATAGAAGGCTTTTCTTCTCCGTGATCCAAGGTAAAGTCTTAGAGGCAGTCATTTTGAAAAGCAATAACATAATGAATGGAGAAGCAATATAAATATATTTCTTCATTTAATTCTCATAGTATCCCTCTGATATGTGGACTATTAATCCCTATTTATAGATGAAGAAACTGAGATTCAAGGATTCGAAATACCTTGCTTGAACACCATTTATTTAGGATTTGGCAAAACTCATATTCAGATATATTGGATCCTATAGACTGTATTTTTTCTATATGCATGTTTCAGTAATTAATTAGTGAGCAAATGTAAATGGTGTTTCATTACAAGAAATATGGACATTTATTTTACCATTCCCTTTTTTTTTCATTTCATTAATTTACATTCATGTTTCATCCTATTCTTGGTGGCTGTAATTACTCAGATAAAGGGAGGACAAACATGTTAACCATTTAAGATATGTTTAGATGATACAAATATTTTTTGATAGAATGTGAAATATTAAACACAGTAATGCTGCCGATTGACTGATCTCCCACCCCCCACTAATCTGGTCAGTATTGCCTTTTGTAGATATGAGAAATCTTTACCAAGGCCCACAGAGTACCTTTCATATGCAAAATAAGTCCAGAAATAAATAGAAGTAGAAATATGTTTTTGATTTTTAATAAGATGGCTAGTTGGATGCTTAAAAAATTAATTGTCAAGCACAAAAGACTAATTATAGGAGATTAATTCACACAACATTTTGTAAGAATATGTGGAAAATACTATACATATTAAGGTATTTGGAAAATTTCTTTTCTACCCTCTTTTTTTAAAAAAATGAAATTTATGGGGTGACGTAAATTTCAGGTGTGGATTTCTATGTTACAAGATCTGTATATTGCACTGTGTTCCCACCAACCAAAGTAAAATCATCTTTTATTACCATATATTAGGCTACTTTTCTAACTTGGTTCAACATCCAGTACTTCTAAAACTGATAAGACAGTTTAGCCCATTTATTTGAAGAAATAAGTCATGAAAATAAAATATCCCAGGAAGAAGAAACACAGGGCTTCATATTTCAACTCCTTTATCTTGTTGAAATTGGACTCAAACCCTTTCAGTATGCCGAACCCCAAATCATAGGCACGGAAGGGCAAAGATCTTTTAGCTACTAGTGGGTGAAAACCTAACCCAAACTTAGCTTGCCTCGCTAAAAAGCCCAAGAGTACTTTGGACTTAGGATTCAAATGATGGCGTTAGGATGTAATTCTCTCTTCTTAGGCTTCATGTGAGGGCAGGAGAGCAAAAGCTGCCATAGCCCCTACATACATACTTTCAGGTTTCAGGGCCTGATCTGCTTCTTCAACAGCCAAACATTTTTCTGAATTGGATATCAAGGCTTTGATTGATTTGACCAATTGGAGGGTCTATGCCATCCCAGAATTCGTCACTAGTACATCTCTGAGGCTAGGATCAGCTTCACCAGAATGTTAGGGACCCAAAGTAGTAATGATGCTCCATACACACACACACACACCGCTCCTTCTCCACCCCACAAAACTGGGTAAGGTTCTGAGAAGTATAAAAATGCATTGGATGGCAGGAATATTCGTTGTCTACCACAGCATTATGAAAATACCAGTAGACTGACTAATTATGGAGCCTTGTAATCCACGTAGTCTTGGGGATTACTGTAGAAACCCGGCTCCAAGGCTTAATAGGATGCGCGGATGGTCTGTAATTTTCACAGGGTTAACTGGCACAGATGGAACTGCTCCAGCCCATGGGGTCTTTCTTTGGTCACTGGTAAGTCTCTGCGGAATTTCTCTATAGCAGTAATTATATATGGACTCAGATAATAGTGGGCAGGCACGCACTGAGAGAAAACAAGTAGGTCTATAAGGAAACATGAATGGGAAAAGATATTCACTGTGGACTCCACTGGGAGTTTAGGGGCAGGTGCAAAGATCTTTGTTTTCAAAGATCTAAAACCTCAGCGTGAAGGGATAAACATCTCTGTCAACAGGGGACCCAGAATCATTTGCCTTTGCCTTCAAGGCTTTTTTCTCCACCCACCAACAGCACTGGTTGGTTTTGTTAGATAAAACTTTAATGCATAGCTCTTTTATTTCGTGTTTTATATATACACTTCATTTCAAGTATATATAAAATAACCCCACAAGATAATCCCCCCAAATACTCAATGGACTTCTTACTTCAGTCAGACACAATATTCATCAGTGCTGCCCAGTGAACTGTTTGGTGTTTAGCAACCACCGATAAAGAAAAGTAGACCCTCCAGAAGGGTCGGTAAGCGGTTCCGCATGAGCACAAGCAGACTCCCAGATGGGGTGAAGGGATCAAGTCCTGACCTGTCTCCACACAGGTGACCCTTCAAAATCCCAGATTTCTTTAAGATGAGCCTCCCCCAATCCCATTCCTCTCCATTGCCCCAGTCCTACCTCTTCCCGTGGAGGGGAGGGGAGCTGATCAGGACTCATGCAGCCTTAATCAGCTGTGACTCATTGGGGGTTGAGGAGCCTGCTAGCCTCAGTCCCTGAGGGTGAGGGGGAATTCCCTGAGATTCCTTGTTAGGAAAAGCGTGTCCCCATGTCTTGCTAAGTTGCCCTCTGTCCAGCTATCTACATGGAGCCATACTGCTCCCTAGGGAGAAACTCTGCCCCCCCTATCCCCCCCCCCACACACACACACATGAAGAACTGCAGCCTTTGTAGTGCAGAGATGGAGCTGTGGAGAACTCTTTGTAAGCAATTAAAGTTTGGGGTGATAGCACTCGAGAAGAGAAGAGAAGAGAAGAGAAGAGAAGAGAAGAGAAGAGAAGAGAAGAAAAAAGAAAGAAAAGAGAAAAGAGGAAAGAAATTACAGCAGCATCAAATCACTCAGTTAAGATCCCTTCTATTGTACTAGCATTGAAGATAATGCCGGTTATCAAATATTAGTTTAAGTAAATATCACTCACAAAATTAGAAGTTTAACGTAGAAGAGAGTGATAAAATAACACACCCAGCTGATAGGTGTTTTCCATCTGAACTGTAAGGCGAGAGGCAACATCACGCTGGCTAGGTTCATCCATATACGACACAGTACTCACACAGCTGGAAGCAAGGAAGAAAACAAATGTCAGTAGTTACTACAACAATAACAACAAAGCACAATGTTGCTTTCAGCAAAAATATCACACAGGTAAAATTTTCTCTAAAACATTTAAGCAAGTGCCAGGTAAATATCCTGGTGACATATTTAAAGCCCAAAACATTTGAGAGATGGAAACTTTAAGGCGTAAGAAGTTACTTGCGATTGTGATTGAATGCAATAGTGATTGAAGCCCAGTGCCGTGCCCGGGCATCTGATTATTAAGACAGTGTTCGGCCCTGACCGGTTTGGCTCAGTGGATAGAGCGTCGGCCTGTGGACTCAGGGGTCCCGGGTTTGATTCCAGTCTGGGGCATGTACCTTGGTTGCGGGCATATCCCCAGTGGGGGGCATGCAGGAGGCGGCTGATCGATGTTTCTCTCTCATCGATGTTTCTAACTCTCTATCCCTCTCCCCTCCTCTCTGTAAAAAATCAATAAAAAATATTTTTTTTTAAAAAGAGAAAGTGTTCGTGGTTGGTCTGTCTGTGGGGCTGCCACTCACATCACCCCCACAGGTGCAAAGGCTCTCCTCCAAGTGGACAAAGCTCACAACGGGGGCTGGGGAACATACAGAAAACAACACATTGGGAAACAACTCTATATATACATAGGGGGTTATAAAGAATGCAGGATGGTAGGTACCTCACAAATCCCTTTAGTAGAAAAAAAAAAAAAAGAAAAGCGAAAAACTCATCAACATGGTGAGAGAAACCACAATTCACCCAAACGATTGTAAATCAATAAGCATCAATCACCCTTTTCAACGTTCAGAAAGGGTTTAGGCTTGGTTACCAAGGCGATATAAGCTTCTCCAGGTGCTGAACAGGAGACCCAATCCGGAGGAGCCCCTAATGCCCCCCAGGCACTGCTTAATTCTACTAAAGTCAGAGGAAATCCAACTGCCACTCATGGCAGCCTCAGAGTCTCTGCCCCAGTTCTCTCCACCTGTGAAATGGAGGTTAGCCAGATGTCATTTCAAAGGAGGTTATATGATAGTGTGTGTGTGTGTGTGTGTGTGTGTGTGTGTTCAGAGTGACCACTTTGATAAGCAGGCTGTGTTTTTGCTTTCAATAAAAAAGAGATATTTGTCCTTAATTGTTGGAATTTTTTTCTTTCACGAGGAGTTTAAAATACTTAGTTCTCAGCTATTTGGAATTAGCGAGCTTCTTGCAAAGCGATATTTTAAGAAAATTATGGCTAATCTATTTTTTATAATCCTTTAACACAATACAATTTACACAATAAATTAAGGTTTCCCCGGAAGGTGATGCAAGAAATTATGGCTGCTTTTTCACGACGGCTTTCTGGATTAGTGATTTAGTCCCTATTCTTGTAACACCTGCTGTCCTCAATTTGTTGCTCCCTTTGAAGTAGCATGCAACCTGCTTGGCTGTGTTGGCTGCAGGTGTTGTGGGCAGTACTGCAGAAGACAGCTTCTCCTTAACGTTGCATAAGCCCCTTGATTCTAAGATAAGCCAGCCTGTCCCAATATAATAAATGCTACTTTTAACTCTGCAAAACATTTCCTATAATGATCTTATCTTACCTTCACAATGCTCTTTTAAGTAAGTAAAAGGGTCATTATTCTACCCAGTTCAGAGACACAGGGAACAATGCAAAAGGCTTACTTTCCACACATAGGAAAGGCAGATGTATTTCAAATATCCTATACCCCTCAAAGTCTCACATATGATTGTATTTGACAGAATGAAAAAAGGGGGTAATGACTACCTGAAAGATTAGTTACTGCCATTAACAGTTACACAAACATAAGAAGGTATAATAAAATCCCTATTTCTTTTCTACTGAATACCATCCTAAACACTCACAGAAAGGGAGCAGAGTTGGTACAAAACTCAGATTTGCAAAAGTTAGACGTCTAAGACAAGAAAGCAAATCAGGGTTTTGACAAACAGTCATTATTGTTTGCGATCGCCATGTCACTTACAAGTTGATACTCAGCGCAGTTTAATATTTTCAGTACGAAATGGGTATCACAGGGTGCCTAGAAACCCCACTGGCTGAAGACTATGGGCAAATAGGAAGCTTTGCAGTGACCTTTTTTGATTAATTAAGATGGTTTTGTTAGAGGCACCTCTCACCGTCACCAGAAGGTGTTACGGGGCAGCCCTCTGAGTCACCGGGAGAGGGCTGTCCCCAACCTCGATCCTTGTCTTCTCATACAAATGAATTTATAGGAGAGACCTTGACTGCCTTGTGAAAAGCCAATTTATCAAAGCAATTAAAGCATGCACCTTTATTGAAAAAAACAGAGCAAGTAAGCAAACCTATACATCTGGCTTATGAAGAACATACGGGCTCCCAGCTAATCTGAAGAGCATGTTGGGTGAGGGTTTGAGGCAGCATATACCCTCTTGCCTATAGGTTTCAAAATTCCTCTGCTGAATATTTTGGTATAGATTAAGTCTCAAAGTCTTTTTTTTTTTTTTAACTTTGTTGTGACCCTCCCAGAATTCATGAGAAGCACCTGCCAACTTTATCTTGCCAAGCCCGAGACTGCTGGCTTCTCTGCGTAGGGAGTAAAACTTCCCCTTCTTATTTTTTCTTTCCCCCCTTCCTCTCCCCCTGTCTGTATTCTTTCATTAGGGAGGTTTTTAACCATTTGCTCTCAAGTGTCTTGTTAGTTACAAGCTGGCTGCAAATTGCCCACACTCTTTGGCCTTGTTTTAACTTTCCTATCTCAGTTTCCCTATTTCTCCTGACCCGGAATCTTGTAACAGTTCCATTCAGTGTCTTTTTATTCCCACAGTAATCATGTGTATAATCATTGCATAGTCCTTGTAAAAAGTTCAAAGCGTAGAAAAGTATAAAGAACAAAGTAAAATTACACAAAAAAGTACTAACCACTCTGGTTATCTAACCATTGTTAACATTAAAAGAAATATTTTCAGATGTGATTTTACATATGTGATTACATGATCGATGTTGTTTTTCCCTTCTCAGAAATGTATCATGAATAATTTTCTATGTCAATGAATAGTAATCTACATGAATATTTTAAACACCAAGAGTGTATTTAACATGAACATACTACATTTTATTTAACTGTTTATTCTTTAAGTTATCTAGGTTGTTTCCATTATTCTACTATTATAAAGAAAATTATAATGATCATAGTGGCAGGGACTGCCCTTTGCTTTCCAATGTTGTTCTTTCTTCCTTGGTCACAGAACCTTAAATTTGTAGGACTGTTTCTCTCTAAATTAAAGACAAATTTTTGGACTTCTTTGGTGCCATGTGGCTTGTGACATAAGTGAAAGCTTTGGATGGAAATTCTGAAAGAGTTTTCTTAAAAGAACTAATTCAACCAAGAGGAGCCAGTGTGTGCCCTCCTTGATGACTGGAATATGGGTCTGATGGCGAGAGTTCAGCCGCTATCTTGGGTCTTGAGATCATCTTTTGGATTATGGATCAGAAAAAGAATGTCTAGATCCCTGAACTACTCCCCTCCATACTTCTTATGTAAGAGAAAAATGTATTTCGGTTTTAAGCCACTGTTTTAAAAATTATTATTATAAAAATTAGAGCTATAATTGATTCAAATTCTGATACAGAATTTTTTTCTTGGAATTGGGATGCTGCAAGTAATAGAGCACAAAACTTAGAGTTAGTTTTGTAAAGGAGACAGGGCTTTGGGGAGTGAGGTTTCAGATATTTTGCTGGAAATCTGGCATCCCGGATCATGCAAAGGGAAAATATTTAATTAGTCTATCAATTTCTGTACCTTGGATGGCTGACCATTTATAAACCAAGACTATAATTGCATGTACAATTAGAGGGAAATTATACTTAAAATGTTTATGGTATTTTTGGAACTGAAACCTGATAGTTCCAATACTAGAATGAGATGAGTTGAAAAAAGGGAGAGAGAAGAAGAAGTTGAACAGAAAAAATAGAAAAAAGGTATTTCTCGAAATAAGACAAAATATTAAAAATGCTTGTAATCTGAGCAACTGACATTAAACTAGAATAGGAACTCAGTAAATTTTTAGAAGTAAAAGAAATCCTATATTTGAAAGTTGGGAATTACCAATATTAATTCAGAATATTGGCTTACCCAAATATATATTTTTTTCTTTTTATTTATTCATTTTTAGAGAGAGAAAGGGTGAGAGAAAGAGAAAGAGAAAGAGAAGAAACATCAATTTGTTGTTCCACACATTCATTGGTTGATTCTTGTATAGCCCTGACTGTGGGTTGAACCCACAACCTTGGCATGTTGGGAAAACACTCTAATCAACTGAGCTACCTGGCCAGAAACATACATGTTTTCTATTGATAAACAGGTTTACTCAAGCCCTTGGAAAATTTTATAGATAAAAATGTGAGATGTTTGAAGAGAAAACATTTTAATTACTAGTTCTGCATACACAGCACAATACATTTATTGAGTATATGTCACACCATTTCCAGTGGATGAATTTTAGTTGTCTATGACCAGACTTTCCCTAGTGTATCATACTAACTCTTCTAGAGTCATTGCAAAGGGAATGCTGTAGTGGATCTTGTTATTTATTTTTAAATTAAAAATTCTTTTATTGTTGAAAGTATTACATATATCCCCTTTCTCCCACTGGCCCCTTCTAACCCTCCTCCCCAGGCCTTCACCACCTGACAATATGGTGATTTTTTAAAAAATAAGAACTTATTTTTATTTTATTTTTTAAAATATATTTTATTGATTTTTATTTTTTTACAGAGAGGAAGGAAGAGGGATAGAGTTAGAAACATCGATGAGAGAGAAACATCAATCAGCTGCCTCCTGCACACTCCCTACTGGGGATGTGCCCACAACCAAGGTACATGCTATTGACCAGAATCAAACCTGGGACCTTTCAGTCCACAGGCCGACGCTCTATCCACTGAGCCAAACCAGTTAGGGCGTGATTTTGTTTTTTAAATGTAAAAAATGTTCTTGCTGTTTATGTTTATCATCAGCTTCTTGGCATTAATGGAGAAAATATTTCAAAATATATACAAGGCAGATGTAAAGTTTTAGAAAGAAAGGTAGATTACTGGTAAATCTTGTGTAAACTGGTGAAAACACTGAACAAATCAACTAACATTCTAGAGAGAAGAGTAACAATTTATAATCCAATGTAAATTTCAGTTAATACTTGGAATCACATGTACTGTTGCTGAGGGCAGACTTGAAATTAACCTGGATGCAGAAATAGCTGCATAAAATTGGCCCACGGTAACAAAGTCACCTTTCAATATTGTACTTGAGACCCGGGAAACTTCCCATGCTAACTAACCCATAGCCTGTGTTCTGGTTACACAGAAAAGGGGCAGAAAATAAAAATAAACAGCTAAGGAGTTGGAATATATTTATTCTTCCATGAAATTCAGTTTTACTGAAAACATCTTACAAATTTACTTGCTGACCATTCCTTGAACTACACAGAATAAGTGCAAGGCATGTTTTATTGTTTTGGCTGTTAGAGATAGAAACAATTATTTCTTTTTTTTTTTTTAAATATATTTTTTTATTGATTTTTTACAGAGAGAAAGGGAGAGAGACAGAGAGTTAGAAACATCGATGAGAGAGAGACATCGATCAGCTGCCTCCTGCACATCTCCCACTGGGGATGTGCCCGCAACCCAGGTACATGCCCTTGACCGGAATCGAACCTGGGACCTTTCAGTCCGCAGGCCGACGCTCTATCCACTGAGCCAAACCGGCTTCGGCAGAAACAATTATTTCAATTAAATCTCACTAGCCACACATACCATGTAATTTTCATTGAGGAGTCATTCCCAGACGTTTCACTGCCATTATTACTTAGTTATTTTGAAACTGCAGTAAGAGATAATATTTGAATGCACAGGCAGCCTTAAAGCCATTAATTTAGTAGATTAAGAAGGTCAGAATATCATCTCTTCTGTTACCATGAGATATCTGGAAATACCATATTTTGAAATCATGTGCTGCCTCCTAGTGGGGATATTTCAGAGCGCACAGAGAAAAAGAAGACTCCAGGGTATAAATTTGCACTCCCCACCCCTCCATCTTTCAACAAATATGCCCTGCCCAGAATGCACGGGCGAAGTGGGAAGTTCTTACAGTGCAAAGAAAGTCCCTGTGCTTGAGAAGGAAGACGTAGAAAACAAGATAAAATATGCATCGTTATGCTCTTACCTGAGAACTTCCTACCTCAAAGCTTCTATGGATAATTTTATGCATGGTATGCTTACAGCAGAAGCATACCTACTCTTCCTCTGCCAGGAGAAGGTATAAGTTGCTTGATAAGGTAATTTAGTTTTATGGCCATTTAATTGATAGCAAGTTTGCTGGATTTTTATGTAGTTTTAAGATAGGTTTGTGCTATTATGCTACCAGTGCGTTCCAGTGAAGAGCTGTGGGATCCATACTCAAAGTTCTCAGAGCACGACATCACCAGAATTTTGGTTTGAGGCAAAAGAGAGACTCTCATCACCAGCGTTAGGCCTGGCCTCCTAGCTGAACTAGAGGACTCAGAGATAATAGGCCTGGATATCATGTCACATGATCCCGGGAAAGTAACCTAACCTCGGGTTTCAATTTCCATTTTAAGAACGTGAGAGTGGCACATCTGTTCAAATACTGTTTGAGGCTGCCAAAGGCTGAGCTTCCAACAAGGAAGATGCCATTGTAAATACCTGCTCTTACCCATGGGTGGGAAACAAGGTTCTGCTGAATGAAGAGCTCGTTAATGCAAGTCCCACATACATAGCCAATTTTCAGGAAATGAGAATTCTTGGCCATAAGCAAAAGCCCATTTTGCCACTTCCTAATTCTGCAGCTTTGGAGGCTCAGCTTCTCGAAGCATCTGTTTCTTCATTTGTCATCTTATAGAGCAGGGGTTGGCAAACATTTCTGTAAAATTCCATATAGCATTTTTTTTGGCTTTGTGGGACCTATGATTTCCATTGCAACTACTCAACTCTGTAGTTCTAGTGGGAAAGCAGCCAGAGGCAATACATACATAAAAAGTCGTGGATATGTTCCAATGAAAAATTATTTATAAATACTGAAATTTGGGTTTCTTATAATTTTCACATGACAAAAATATTACTCTCTTTTTAATTTTTTTTAACCATGTAATAACCATACTTAACTAGGGCCATACAAAAACAGGTGGCAGGTTGAACTTGGCCCTTGGGCCATAGTTTGCCACTCTCTGTAATATACCTTCTGTAAGACTTAAGTGAGGTTATAGTGAGGGCTCAACAGATGTCAGCTAGTATCACCCTTATTACTATTAATTGTTGAAGTGAAATACAAAGTATGATGACAACTATGTATGCTTGCATAGAAATAAATGTGATGTGTTAACAGTTAGGATATTGAGATAGTAAGATCCAGCTTAAGAAGTTTCTTTTTTTAAAAAGAAAGCATAAAATTACATTAGAATTAAGCATAATTTAAATAAAAACACACAACCCTAAAAACTGTTAACAATAATTATATTGACTATAAATTCTATTGATTTTTTTAAGAGAGAGTGGAAGAGAGCGGGAAAGACAGAGAGAAATATGGATGCGAGAGAAACAAATCAATTGGTTGCAACTAAAGTACGTGCGGGGAGAAGCCTGCAACTGAAGATGTGTCCTTGACTGGGATTAAATCCAGGTCCCTTCCGTTCACAGGCCAATACTCTATCCACTGAGCCAAACCGGCTAGGGATTCTATCATCTATCTATGCATTCTATCATCCTTTCACAATTCAGAGGGCTCTTTGGGTGTTCATTATGCCAGGGGATCAATGTTAGGCATTGGTTACCACTGTATGAGACTGTAGACATAAAAACCAAGGCTGCAGAGTTAAATCTATACAGACCTTATGCCACACCTAAGAACCTGCTTTCCCAGTAGATCTACACTCTACTCTTCTTTGCCCACCTTATCTGTGTGTTTATTGCTATAAACACACAGACAAGGCCACAATCTAATGAGCGAGATAGACAAACAAACAAAGAAACAAACATGCCCAATACAGTACCACATACAAGGGAAAAGCAGCAGGAACAGAAAGGACGAGCGTCCAACACAGTCTGGAAGTGGAAGTGGCTGTAGTTGGATTGTTAGAGAGCTTCCTGGAGAGATAGACGGAGATGGAGACAAATCCTGAAGGAGGAGGAGAAGGAAGCCAGAGTGTAAGAAGAATATTCCTGATAAAGGTGCCCCATGGGAAAGGAACGTAAGGCAATGGCTGGAGGTGAGACAGAGCACTGAGGGATGATAGATATGGGAGTGAGTACGGCTGGAGCATAAACGCTAGCAGGACAGTGGGGAGATGGTGCCTGAGAAGTAGACAAAGGTCTGTAGACCCTATGTCAGCGACTTCCTTCTTGTGTGCCACAAGAATGTTTAAAACAAGCAATATCTGACCATTTAATCAGGGCACTGACCTCTTTTCCCCTAGATTGTCAAATAAAAAAATAACAGTTAACACAATAACCATCTGGTGTGAATGAATAAAAATTAAACCTATTTTTTTGGTCAGATCAGCACAAACATATTTTTTTGGTGTGCTGACGAATTTAATAATTAGTTTATGTGTACATGAGATGAAAAAGGTTGAAAGTCACTGCCATATGCCAACCTCATGATTTAGGACTGTATCCTAGTCATTAAATCATCACTTGACTTGTAAGCGGCAGTTATTTCACAGTAAAATGATAAAAACGATGCCCACCTAGTAGGAGTAATGCTGGGGGGCAGAAAGGAGATAGTGTGTTAGGTCCATAGTATACTTCAGGATATACTTTATACTACTGAAACTGATCTATTAAAATTGTTTTGAAATAACTTTCAGATGAAAGGTATATGCTTTTCCATAAAGCACTACCATTTCAAAACAATGTCTGCATTTCATAGCCTCTAAGCCTTCAGAATTTTTGAGCTGACGATGAATTTCATGAAGGAGAATCACCATGCAGTCTAGTCTAAGACCGGGATGAAGACAATGAAATTACGCAGGAGTTAGAGCTGGGGAGGTAGCCTCCTAAAGGGCTCTGCATTGCAAGGCCATGTGGCAGCTCTTCATGTGCTCTTCAAGAAAAAGTGTAGAGGCTAATTCTGAATGTTTTGTTTGAGAGTTCAAATTCCTACTTCAACATGTATCAAAACAATTATCCCTTAAATGTATTTGTTAGTGAGAAATCGATTCTAATGTGTTGATAAAACTATTTTTGGATTTGTGTTGCTTTTAGTTTGTGTTTATACTTCAATAACAAAGAGTGGTCTCTAATTCTTCAAATTTGGCCATGCTCTGATTCTCTATGACTTTCTAATTTGCTTTGAGAGGAAAGAGGTAAATGAAGTATGTAAATAGGGATAACAGTTTAGTCTTTGGATGAGAAAAATTTTTTTTATTAATCATGGAACATGATTTCTTGTCAGATTATAATAAATATTTTCTTGAAAAAAATTGAATTTAAGCTAACAATTATTTAAAAATACATCATTGAAAGAACTCTTATGAACTCTTATACATAAATATTGGAAATAGCAGCCCAAATGGCTAGGATCAGAAGCAAAAGTTACAGAGGTTAACTATTCTCCCAGCTTTACTTCTGTCATGCTAAGATTGCAATTCCTTTGTATTTCTTATCTGTAAAAGAGAGATTGTGCTCGTAATCCACAAATATCCAAGGTTGGAAAGTGTAATTTTATTTATTTGATTTTTAAATTAAATCTTTATTGTTGAAAGTATTATATATGTCCCCTTCTCCCTCCCCCCCCTTTGGTCCCTTCTAGCCCACCCTCACCTTACCCACCTACCCACTCCCCAACCCCGTGCCCCAGGCCTTCATCATCCTAATGTCTGTGTCCAAGGGTTATGCACATACGCATACAAGTTTGGAAAGTAGAATTGTATATAATAAAAGCCTAATATGCTAAGTGTACATTTGTCCAGTTGGCCATTCAACCAATCAAAGCATAATATGCTAATGATATGCTAAGGCTGCTCAACTGCTCACTATGATGTGCACTGACCACCAGGGAGCAGTCGACCAGTCACTATGATGTGCACTGACCACCAGGGGGCAGATGCTTTGACTGGTATAGGTTAGCTTGCTGCTGGGGTCTGGCAGATTGGGACTGAGCGAGATGGGCTGCACATGCCCTGGAGCCCTCCTGTGGTCTTTCCTTGGCTGGCCAACCTCCTGCATCCCTCCCTGGCCTCAGCCTGGCCTGCACCCTTACCATCCAGGGGAATCCAGGCTGAGGGACCCCCCCCCCCCCCCCCGAGTGCATGAATTTTGTTCACCGGATCTCTAGTTTTAAGTAAATGCATTGATACATTCTGAGAGTAGGAAGATTTGGTTTCAGAATTCTAATGTAAATCTATCCCAGTTCTTACGATCTCTGTTCCACAGGACACACTAGCTCCTGTTTCTCAACCACAGGGATTAATTACTACACCACATCCTTCAGTTCTATGAGACTGTTAAGAAAGAAAGGCTGCCATATAAGTTAATTGACCCCTGCACTGAATAATTTGCTTTGTTTTCTTTCCAATGGCAGTCAAATAGAAATGCCATGAAAATATAAAAAATTGATTTATCTCTTTAGGAGACCAAATGCAATATGCAGCAAGAGCCAAAACAATAAAAAGAACTTATTACCCTTTGACCCACTAATTCTACTTCTGGGAAGGAAGCAAACAGAGGCATTATACAGTAGAAAAGAAAAACAATGGAAACAAACTGAAAGTGACCAGAATTATAAACTGACCAAGTATTATGCAGCCATTTATAAGGGCACAAACAATGGTTGTGAAAATACATTATAAAATTTGTATTAAATAACGCTAAATACATTGTATATGTATATGTTGATTGCAAAAGTGCTTAAACTATGAATTTATATAATATTGAAGATGAGAATTCATGAGGCATGTAGGAAGTATCCAGTCTACATTGTATATAGTGTTCTTTTGAGCAGATGATTTTCTGGGGTAGTTTTTGAAACAGTAAAAAATGCTGCTGGGAAAAACGTATCACTTATTTTTTCTCAGTTTCTTTCTCTTTTCTTTTTAAAATATGCCTCCCAAAGATGACCGGAACCTTGTACTTGTCCATTTTCTCTCTTTTTACTTCCAAAAGGAAATGTTTTCTTTCCCCCTGATAAACATGAACCTGTTTATTCAGTAATTGAACTTAAGATATTAGACCTTCAGTTACTCACTCTTTGATGCGCCTATGATGTTCCTTCTGCCGGAACTCATGGCTACTCAGAGAAGACACACTCCCCGCTTTCTTCAATGAACCAGCCGTTCTGTCTTTAGCAAGGTCTGCCATCATCACAACCTATGGAAGAAAACTTCTGTTAAAACAGCAGGCGAAAGATCTGAAACCATTTTAGTCTCACTCAGATATTCATGCTAAATAAAGTACACAGGTACTTTACCATTTTTGAACAGAGAAGTGGGGTTTCTTTAAGAGTGATTTTTAATGTATGATGTTACTCTGGTCAGTTCGACTGGACATATGATAACACTGATAACTTTTATTTATGCAGTAGTATACTTACTCCACATAAGCAGATACTAAACTGCAGCACATTGCTTAACTACTCTTACTTTAAAACTTAAAATTAATTGTCTTCCCCAAAGGGTATTTTTCCCCCCAAGCAACCATGATCGGCTTTGTAAAAAACAAACAGAACTTAACTTTTAACTCAGAATTTATTGGAACACCTACCCCCCCACAAATGCTTGTTTATTTTTATTTTTATTTTTTTAATTTCTTTTATATTTATTAGAGTGGCAATTACTCTGATAAATATTTAATTTCAATCACCCAACCTAAACTTTTTTTAATCTTTGTTTTTTTTTATTGCTTAAAGTATTACAAAGGGTATTACATATGTATCCTTTTTTATTTTCCCCGCCCTTGACAATCCCCTGGCCTCCCCTACCCCCCAGTGACTTATGCCCATTGGTTATGCTTATATGCATGCATACAAGTCCTTCGGTTGATCTCAAATCAACCGACAAATGCTTATTTAAATGCTGGTAGTAGGAACGGACTTTCCGGAACTTAGACGATAACTCTACTGCCCTACTACCTATATACCAAGTTAGATATTCATTTAAATTATTTTATACTCTGTAAACCTGAGAGCCCTAGCAAGGAGACACTGTGCCAGACACTAACACTGGCAGTTGAGTGGCTGGGGCCGACAAGAACATCACCTCAAACCAGTGTGTCAGTGTCAGGACAGAGACAAAATGCACCGAAGGGCACACAAATATGGCAGAGGTGTACTGTGTGTTGGGAAGAGAGGCGGCGGTGTATATGTGTGTGCGACTGTGTGCCTGTGTATGAGGGTGCATTCATGAGTGTGAGCATCTTTGTGTAGGTAAGTACCTGTGAGTGTTTCTCTCTGTGGGCATGTGTCTGTGTGTGAGCTCGAGTCCTTGTGAGTGTGTGAGGCTGCATTAGTGAGAGTGTCTGTGTACCTGAATGTAAGCATTGCCTGTGTGTACCCGTGTGCATCTGTGTGTACATATGTGTGAATGAGTGATTTTCGGGGTGTACCTGAGTGAGTGGCTTTGTGAGTGTGTGTGAACCTTTGTGTGTGATGCATCTACGTACGGAATGTGTGTGTGAGCTGAGTGCGAGCATCTGTGTGTGCGCATGTCTGTGGAGTGTCCGTGTGTGGACAGGGCTCACTGAGACTGAAGAAGTGGCGCATTCAGGTTCCCATCCGAAGGGACACAGACCTGAGTCTGCTCACCTGTTTCCCATGGGAGGGGAGGGGCGTCAGGCCGGCGCAGGAAGACTGCTCAGGACTGGCCAGCTGTGCAGTGGGCATCACCGGAAAGCCCAGATGCGCAGGTGGTCAGGTGACCAAAGACCAGACCCACGTCCAGTTCCCAAATTTGGGGCCACTTTTTCTTATTTGTTTGGGGGAAGAGAAGCAAGGCGTCAGAGAGGTCGTGGCCCAGGCAGGCTATTTCTCACCACAGGGCCTCCTTCCTGGGTCCCTGCAGCGCAGGGCCCTGCGGTTGGTCCGCATTTAGTCCGCTGGTCCCCGCCCGCCCGGGTGCCCCGCGCAG
>NW_006293234.1:384648-387912 GCF_000327345.1 Myotis davidii | reverse complement strand
GCCTCCCTCCACTCCCCCTGGACTCACGGCTTGTCTCCCGGGTGACCGCCTCCAAACAGAGCCCTCCGCCCGCCCGCCCCGGGGCGAGGGTAGCTGCGTGGCCCCCTGAGCCGCCCAAGGACATCAAGGGTCCATCCTCCCTGCCCGAGGCGCCGCCCAGGCCCGGCTGCTCCCCGGAGGGGAACCGGGTCATGCCATTGGGAGGAGGACATCTGAAACTCCAAAGGCAGCCCCAGGAGTCCTCATCCAGGTCCTCTGCCCGCACATGTCCGCGGCAGGAGTGGGAGCTGCGGAGCTCCCCAGGACCGGAAATCCGCGACCAAAGAGAAAGTCCAGCAACCCTTCCCTCACCCAGGCTCCTGCCCCGCTCTGCACCGCCCGCTCGCAAGGCGCAGCTGGCTGAGGATAGGGGTGCTGAGAGCTTACACTTACCAGGTACTGGCCGTTTTAGCTTTATTGCTTTATTTAGGATTCCCAACAGCTGTGTCAAAGGCTTGCCCTTCCTTTACAGATGCAGAAAATTGAGATTCTCAGATACTGAACAGCGTGCCCGGGGCCCCCTGGGACTCATGGGCTTCTCCTGGACACCACTCTTCCCAGCTCCTGAAAGTGTCAGCAATTTGAAATGGAGGTGGTTTGGAGCTGAGGACCTACCTGACGGAACTCACAGACCCTTTCTCCTTAATAACGACCCCCTTCCTAACCCCAGAACCCCCTCCTCAACCCAAAGCAAACAGCGAACTCTGAGGGGATGCTCACCTAGCGGGCAATGGGGGGTGGAGGGGCGGCACAAATAGGGCCATGCTTCTAAGCACCTCCCTGGCACATGCTGAGTGCGCAGTGCAGCTGGCATCAGCTGACAACAGCAACGCGCTGACGTAACAGGAGAGGCCCGAGGGCTATGGCAGTGTTTGCGAAAGAACATTAAAGTGTTCTGGCTCATTTCAGACCCTATTCACATAAGAACAGGAAAGGATTGCTTACTGAATATCTACTGGGCACAGGATAAGAAGGTTTAGGCGACTGATGAATATTATCTCATTTACTCTGTTCAATGACCCTATGATAAAGTGGCATTAGTAACTCCGTTTTTTAAAAAGTTTCTTTTTTAATTAAAAATTTTTTAGAGAGCGAAGAAGGGGGGGGGGCGGAGAGAAACGTCGATTTGTTGTTCCACTTATTTATGCATTCATTAATTGGTTGCTCCTTGTATGTGCCCTGATAGGAGAGCCAATCCGCTGGGGTGTGGTGGGAGGGGGGAGCAGGGAGAGCAGTGCTGTGCTCTAACGGGCTGAGCTACCTGGCCAGGCCTCCATTTTTTTTTTTTTTTTTAAGGAAATGAAGAATCGTTGATTAACATGCTCAAGTCTATTGTTAAATTATAGAGCTGGGACTTGTCCCACTCCAGTGCCCTTGCACAGTGTCAGACGTTTTTCTCACCTTGCCCAACCTAAACCTGCAGTAAAGTTTTCCAAAAACGTGGCCAAAATTTTAAGAGGCTGGTAATAAAAGAGGTTCACAGCTGTATTTATTTTTAGGGTTTTTATTTTTCAGGAAAAAGAAACCCCACATTTAAACATTCACTCAGATATTCCATCTTGTTGTCACATATAATTACACTCTGTTCTGAAATGGGAACCTGACTTGCAGTAATGTGCATGATCAATAATTGCATATTCAGGATTGGTGAAATGGGTGATTGGGAAAATTATGAAGGAAAAAAACATTTGTAAAAATCATTATTTACAAAAAATGATATCCATACCTTTTCTAACTTATAAGGCAAGTAACGTTCAAATGTTCTCATGCTGATCTTCAGTACGTCAACACGGCACCTTCATGCCACTGTTGCTCAGCAGCGCGCTCTGCGGCAGGTCCTGGAGGGACAAGCAGGTGCTTCTCTTGCTGGCTTTGTCTTGAGCCAGCACAAAGCAGCGGGGCTTTATCACAGACAGAGAGGTAAGGGCTCTGGGAATCAAGTGTTCTTTGCTGAATTATTCAGGAGGAAAGAGCCAGGCATCAACATTTCTACTAACTTTAAAAAGTATTCGTATTTTAACCCACAATTCCTTGTATAAACATTTTATGCCCAAGGCATTTTGTGAAATTACATAACTGTAACAAGGTCATAAGTCCAGCTTATGTTTGCATCAAAGATCATGGAGAACTCTAAATACAGGCTGCCACCAACTCAAAGTATAGTGTGTACTAAAAGCATCTTCCTTAGGAAGACATTTGACTGAATTTTGTTCCCTTTACAAACACAGCAAAATTTCTTTGAGATTCCTTCCCTAGTTTCTCTTATTGTTAAAAATAATCATGCCTTACATTACCACTGTGTAGGCTTGAAAATTAAAATTTGATCATTTTCACACAGGTCCTTTCCTATACAAAGTGAAGAATTAAAAAAAAAATTTATATTATAACCCAATAATATTCAAATAGTTTAAAAAGTCAGCTCTAGCAATTACTGCTCGCCCCGTAGTGGTGACCTGCCATAGATACGATTAGTATATCATCATACCAACACTTGGTTTTTCAAGAAAAAGTATTCAAGAGTAATTTTCCAACTCCCTTAAAGTGTATGTGTGTGAGAGAGAGATCAGATAGGAGCCAATCTCTTTCATGTATACCCATTAAATAAAGCAAGACTAAATACTGGCCTGCAAAATTAACACAGCTGTTAGAATTATCATTCTAGTATCTCATAGGAAAAGGAAAAAATCTGACTTTGGACCTTGGAACATTGATTCCAAATGAGTCATTTGGTTCATTATCTAAAATAGTTTGAAGTAATGATGTATGAATAACACAGGACATTAGTTTTGAAAAAAAAGAAAAAGCTAATGAAATAATATATAACTGGACAAGTGAGATGGAATTAACATTTTCATGATATAATCATTCATGAAATATTTGTAAATGATAAATAGCTTGTGATCTATCAAGCTGATTCACAAACTCTGAATGAATTAAAAATTGAATTACATTTAAAGAAATGTAATGATTCAGCTTTACTCTTTTCTGTCTGAAAAGTTTACTCAGGAATTTTTTTAAAGGAACTTTGTTAATTGTTTTGTGCAGAACAATTGATTTGAAAAATAAAGGAAAGCAAAAAAAAAGAATTGTGAAATGCTCATTAATAGATTCATGATTCAATTTCTTAAAGCTGTTTAATAAAATATTACCAAAGCTTGCTCACAAGTGTTAATTTCACTCTGCAAAGAATTTGCACCATCAAATAATGTTCTGATGTGGTCATAA
>NW_006293234.1:336430-384517 GCF_000327345.1 Myotis davidii | reverse complement strand
CACTGAACACATCCTTTCTTTTAAGGTTACATAGACAATGTATCCAGAACAGGCAATGTATCACCCTAGGGGTAGAAAGAGGTGACCAGAGATACTAGAAATCAAAGGAAAATACCCTTGGAAGTTAAACCTAGAGAATAAGTTATGCCCATGGTGAATGTCAACAAGGAGGTGCCTTTCTCTCATAGAATACTCATGTAAGATACAAATCAGGTATTAAACATAAGGGACAGTCAAGAGGTCTGCCCACAGATACTAAATTTTGACATTCCTTCGAGAAGGATGCTTAGATTTCAATTAGATATTAAAAATGCAACTGTAGCCTACAGAAGACAGAACATCAAAGCAATGACAAAAGAGAGAAGCTAGTGGGTTTTTTGTTTTGTTTTGTTTTGAATATTTGGAGACTTAAGACATTATATTCCTCTCTCATTCTTCCTCTATATATTTCATGCACCAAAAGTAATGTAATGGTATCCATGTTCAATTCATGAGTGATTGAGTGAAATCTAAATGTTATTTGCCAAATTGGAAAAAAAAAAAAGGAGCAGGAAAATACAATAAAGCTTCAAGAGAGAAGTGCACACAGTAAAAGGGGGTAGGGTGGGTCATCAGAACAGTCTCTTTATTCAGTGTAACATGAATTGATTTGTTCACTCATATCAACAGTTTAATTTGATTCATTGCAAGGAAACATGTTTACTTGTAATATTAACTTTTAAAGCAATATCTAGAAATCACTCTCATTTTGATATAAAAAAATCATGCTTGTTTTTAAAAAATTGCTAATCAGAAAACCATGTACAAAATGAGAGTATTTGGACTGAATGTGACTTTGCTCCAATGCATAATTTTTGGAGAAAAAGAAAGCTTAATAAAAACAAACCTACAAACCCGTTCCTTAGTCGATATCTGCATAGTTTATGGTGCCATTCAACTTTCCTTGATAGCCTTTGATTATTTTAAAGAAAAAGAAAGGAAATAAAAAGGATTGGTGCAATTTTTTCGTAATGACATTAGTCTGTGTTTATAAAACATTCAATTCAAAGGCCTACAAGACAAATGGGTTGACTTACAGGTTAGGTGTCTGAGTTTCCTTTGCAAGGAGGGAGACGTTTATTAAGACTGTGTGTTTGGGATGAACCACAGCTTGCAACCTCCCTACTGCTCCCTTTAAACTTTCAAGACTTTGAAGAAAAGGACAGAAACATGGAAATGAGAGAATGCATTTCAGGCCACTTTGAGACTGAGATAGCATAACAGGAGAGCTCTAAGGAAAAGAGGGATGTTCTTAGAAAAATCCACTTTATCTTTCTCCTTTTCAAGATTAGAAGAAAATTAAATGAGCTGAGTGAAAAAAACAAATTCACTAGAAAAAATGATATTCAAATTACAATTTAGTATTTAAAATTTGAAATAATGTCAGAGCCAAGAAGGACCTGAGAGATCTATTAGGGCAGTGATCCTCAAATCTTGGGTGCTTGTCAAAATATTTCTTTTTTAAAAAAATATATTTTTATTGATGTCAGAGAGGAAGGGAGAGGGAGAGAGAGACAGAAACATCAATGATGAGAGAGAGTCACTGATTGGCTGCCTCCTGCTGGGGATTGAGCCCACAACCCAGGCATATGCTCTTGACCAGAATGGAACCCGGTACCCTTCAGTCAGGAGGCCAATGCGCTATCCACTGAGCAAACTGGCTAGGGCTCAAAACACTTATTTTTAAACCCCATTTCTAGAGATTTCTTTATTTAATATACATTTTTTGGCACCTACTGTCTCTTACGCTCCAGGGATATAGTTGTGAGTAAGCCAAAATCATTGCCTTTTTAAAATAAATAACACAAGTGGTCCACATATCATATTTTGAGAAACACATTTTTCCTAACAATTTTGCTACTGGAATTATCCTGATTTTGATACTAATTTTTCATAGCACCTTTAATTTGGCATTCAAATAGAATATGTATAGTACAATCAAACAGAAGAGTTTATGTTCCAGAATGAGCAAGCAAAACAGGTCAGGGCTCCTTCTGCAGTCAAGATAACTGGGTTACTTCCAGTTGCTGTGTCTCTTTGGGCAAATTAGTGAATCTGTCTAGTCTTCAATGTCAGCATTTGTAAAAATAGGAATTCAAAAGAGTACCTACAATTTGGAGATTGATATAAGGATTAAATGAGCTAATAGCTATAGTGACTAGTACATGGTAAGCTCTCAAGTAAATATCAATTTTTATTGTATCTCAGTTAATTACTATGATTGTACAAGTGACCTTGTAAAGTCCCCCAAGGTGACCTATCTGAGTCAAGTAGAATCATGGAATTTCAGATGTGGAAGAAACTGTATAGATCATTGAGGTGTTGTTATGCTGTCGAAACAGTGCTGGGAGCCACGGGGTGGGGAACCCAGATTTAAACTGCTGGAGGAACTCCTGCATTGTTTGAGCTGTTTTGCCTAACAGGATTCCATGCACAATTCTAGTACAAAAAGTCCTGCTGCTAAGAAAAGCTTGAAAACCACTGGCAATCCCAATCCCTCACTGCAAAGAGGAGAAGCTGAAAAGAGCAGTGATTTGTCTAAGGTCACACAGAAGTCAGCGTCAGTGTAATGCAGTTACATTACTAGAACTGTGCGGGTTTCTTTGAAAAGAAGAAATGAAAATATGTTTAATTATGGCCTCGGACTATCTGTAGATAAAGGTGGAGTAAAAATACACAAAACATTCAGCATTCACTTGAAACCACTGGAATGTGGACTTTCTTCCTTTATAGGTAAAACAGATCCCCAAATACCATGCAGTGAATTCCCATTTTGGCTGTAGGTATAGAGAAGAATAGAGCTTTAAAAATAATTTAAAAATTTAATCTTTAGGAATTAGAAATTCCAATTATGATAAAATTCAGACTAATTCATAATGAGAATTTATTTTTAAAAATACCATGAAAATATGGAATTTATTTGAAAAGAAAAACATACTTTCCATTTTGCCAAAATAAAGCAGCATCATTCATACTTTCTATCTTGATAGAGCAGAACCTTTGTAACCATATTGCTCAGAACGTGATGTCCTGGTTAACAAAACCCTTTCTTTTCATTTTAACCCATAGTATTGAAAATGTTAATATGTACTAGCTCACGTTGTTCTGCTTTAGGGATTGATAATGAACCCGACTTAATGTTTCTTTTATAACAGAGACTCTTGTACTGTCTTGGATCATTTTTTCTGACATGAATTCTTAGTGCATAGTACAGTGGGTACAGGTGTAACAGGAGAATATAAACTACAAGAGTAAAAGAAAAACACCCAGACCTCCCTGATATGAGTTTGTTATTATTTAACCTATTTTCTGAACTGAAAGAGATATATTCTCTATTGAGATTCTGGTTATTCAAGGTTTAGTAACTCTGAAATCACTGACTTTCATTCTGTTTCACAAAGACTAATTAAGAGATCATAGGATATCTTCATTGTTCCAAATTTTAGTTCCTGGAAACATTTGAATAATGTTAGGGATTATTGTAATCTATGTTTTAAATTACATTTTTTACAATATCAACAAAATTATTCTTTTATTAACAAAAAGTCCTTGTGTTTAACTACCAATTCACTCCAGAACCAATTGAAATAAAATAAATATAAAGAGCAAGACATGAGAACAGTAATATTTACACATTTTAATATGCTTTGTGCTAATTTTCAATGTTTTTTCACAAACTGATTACTTTAAACACACTTTTATATTTATATGCTGGATAGTTCTCAGTTTTCTGCAGTTTATTTTCCATTGGTTTTAGTGTTTGGAATTTCCCTATGTTTCATATATTTAAAAATTTGCATTCTCTCTTTTGGTTTCAAAATCAAATAGCATATCTTTACATAAAAAGAGTATATTAGTTATTTGTTTAAAAAACTTCAACACAAGACTTGAGAAGCCAATTGAGAATATCCTTCAAATGCAAGGCAGCTCACTCTGAACATCCTCTGGGTAGCCAGCACTGATAGAGAAGTACAAACACCAATTTAGAAAGTTCCACTGTGAACTACTGCCAGTCACAATCTCATTTTAAGAGTAAGATTTAAAAACTTAAAGGGGCTCAAAATTCTTTGTCTAATATGAGTAAGTGTAAAGTAAAATTTAGCAACTAATGATAAATAAAACAACTTATAATTACAGTTATTTAACAGTATAACCTAGAACACGAATTTGCCTATGTTTAAAATAAGCTCTATGACTTGAAGGAAGACTTGTGTTTTCAGATCAGAATGAAGGAAGGTTTTATAACTGGGATCCCTGAAGAAGTGCTTCTCTATTCTGAATTCCCTCATCGTGAGACCCAACTGAGTACTTGAAGTTTGTATTGTACCTTGCAACAATAAAATAATAACATTTTTTATAACTCTTTTTGAGTCCCCCCCAGAATGGCAAAGATTTATAGTTTCATACAATGAATTTTATCTAAAAGGACTTTATTACACAATTATGTGGAGAGAACTTCTTTGATAAAGCTTATTTTTTTCCTTCCCAAATATTATAAATGATTGTGATTAAAATTCTCCTTCTGGATTTAAATAGGGGACAAACATTTTTTTCAGAGATTTTTGGTCTCAACATTTTGATTCCTATGGGTGAGGAGGAAGACGCATGGCACCGGTCTCCATGCTCAGTGGGAGGAACTCTCTGTTTAGAGTAACTGTGCAAAAGTTGCGAACCAGCTCAACTATGGAGAGTCTTGAAGTTTTAAAATCACAATTTTTGTTTTAGTCTGACTGGATTATTCAACAATCTCTACATTTGCGAAGCTGTAGAGAGAGAGGGGAAGTAGTTAAGACGTCAATATCTTCTTTACTTGATTATAATTTCATATACTTAAACTTTAAATATGAATTGCTTTCCCTTTATACACAAGTTATAAAAATAAGAGGCCCTGTTTACACAGTTTGCATTTTTATGAAATTTGCAGTTTGAAAAAAAAGCTTTTTTAAAAAGTGGTAATTAATGCTTTTCTTTGAATATGCTGTAACCTTAGAATGTTTTTCTGAAATAGTTTCTGAATTTAACTCACTAAACATTTGAAGATAGAATTTTTTATTTAGCACTAGAATAAAACATACTAAGAACTGAAAAAAAAAGTTTTTTTTTCTGGTTCCACTTAATTTCCTTTGTATGTGGCACCCCCTTTGTGATAGCTATCAATATTATATTTAAATTTTATATATTGACAAAATTCAACCTACCTCTGTAAGCGCTGTGCCATTCAACAGTACTACTATTAAATTTACATACCACAGATTAAATTACATCCATTTCAGGAGTGGTAAAATGCTAAAACTCAAGTGTCTAACTGCTTTACTGGAATGAGTACAATTTACAAATACAATAATTACATTTTGAAACCACAACAATATTACACCTAGAAGTAAATACTGTAGGACTGGTCATCATGGTATTGTGTGAGGGAAATCATTGCTGAAAAGTCGTGGGCATTTCCAGCAGATTTATCCCAAGTGCAGATTTTGATTTGTTTTCATCAAACCCAAACTGAAACCTGTTTCTCATACAACAGTTCTCCATTATGTGATCTTCTGAATCCTTGCACAAGATTTTATTAGTTGTCTGCCAAGTATTTTCCTGTAAAACAAAACAACATACCAGTAGGTTACCTACTATATAATAATCAATAAGGTGATTATTAAATGGCTAACATTTCTATTCCTCCTACATTAACCCTAGGAGCCAACTAATGCATATTTGATGGGTGAAATACTAATTATAAGACATCATATTTTTTGGGTTTTTCAATTTTCCAGACCAGCTAGTGGCCTATTCACATTTCCATATGTAAACATTTTTCACAAATTTGCGTTTTGCTCAGAATAGGTTGGGAGATTTGTTTCTGGATGTGAGAATCCATCTTATTTTAGGAAGAATTGCCATATAATTACTTTCCAATCTGGGTCATTTCTGAGAGTGAAAGGAGTGTAATTAGTAATTATATCATTAAAGCCGGCATAAAAACCAGAACTTATCCCAACAAATCATTGACAGGTATAGTCACCCCAGTACTGGGGAATTCCCTGCCAACAAAAGACCTTGTGTGCCCAAAACCCATCTCGCGGTCACATCGGCTCATGGGCAACAAGGACCGATCTCCGAGGTAGATTCCTTAAGGTTGCTGTTAAAGAGGGAGATGGAGCCTCTTAAATCCCAGCTAAGCCTGACAATCCCAGCTAAGCCTGACGAGTCTAAAATCTATGAAGATTGGAGAAGAAAAGTTTTCAGGTAAGAAATACATTCAAGGCAAATGACATTTACCTTGCTTGTCAATATAACAAAAGTAGGATTTACTTCATTAACCTCAGTATACACATCTATACAGTGGGAATGATTAATTAGTGCCACCTAAGAAACAGAGCCAGAGCCAGAGCCATGAGAAGTAGCCAGGGCTTTCCTAATTTCTAATTTCAGTCCACTGTCCAATTTGTCCTTCATTCAACAGTTGGTTTGCTTTCTAATTGAGATAGGAATTGAGGGCTGGGAGGGGAAAGAGGAGTAGAAAAAAGGTGAGGAAATCACAACCTTTTTCTTCGGAAGGAAGAGTTGCTGAGGCAACATTATTTTTGCAAATGAAACTCACAAGACACACACTCACCTGCGGCAAACCTTTTTTTGATGAGTGAAAATCGATAGCCTGCTCCAACAAGTTCAATGTCACAGCCGGAAAGGGTGCTTCCTTCACTTGTAAACTGCACAACCAATGGGGAAGGTTTGCTTGGGCCTTCAGATAACTGAAATCTTGCCAATAAAGAACCCACACCTATGAACAAAGTATTATATAATTACAAGACAATAGTCAACACCACATTCTGGGTTTAATTTTAGAAACTGTACTCAAAGTTAAATAAACAAAATCTAACTTATCAGAAAACAGTATATGTTCTAATATGGTGATAAGATTTATCATTAAATATGATGAGTGGCTCCTACTGCATGTAGATTCAAGTGTAATTCAGCCAAATAGTATTAAAAAATTTGGAAGTATGCTACTCAGAAGGCAATGTATTCTCCAACCTATGATTGATATCAGAGGAAAGTAAAAACCTATCTAAACTATCAGAGTGTGAGATCTGATACAGAGTGGAAATATGCCTAATTAAAAGCTTTTTTTTTTTAATGCTGAAAATATGATCTGTTTGATGTGGGTTTGAGGCAGAAAAGGGGAAGCAGAAGATTCACTGACGAATTACTTGCTTTTATTGGTTGAAATACACATGTGCCAAAATGAAGTGACATATTTTGCTTGCTTTTAGTATAAAGTGTAGTTTGATTAATAGTTACCTGATACCTGCAAATGATTTCAGCCTCAGATATTAAATAAAGTAAGCCTGTGATGACATTACCTCCATTTTCTGACTTCTGAGAAATATCGGGAATTTTCCACAATATTCTTTGTTGTTCAGCATTCCTAAAAATAAAATTGGTAAAAGACTTTTGCATTTGCAAAGTTTTTTGTTTAATAGATGCCCTATTTTTTCCAGATAGTGTTAATTTTTTTTAAAAAGGATTTTGAAGTTTTCAGCTACAATTTAAACATTATCTATCTGTTTATCTATCTATCCACATATAAATTCTCTCCTTTCCTGTTCCTTATTGTAACCGGCTACCACACTGTCGGATAGGTAAATATTTAGAGGACAATACGGTTAAGTTTTTTTTAAACACATCTACTGAAAGGATAGATGAGAAGGGTCAGTTCATCAGTTCTGGCCATTTACACTGGAGCTGTTACATGGCTGACATTCATTTTTTAAAAATGTTCCATTTTCTGCTTTTGACAATCACGTGGGAAACCCAGAACAGTTTTCCTAGGAGCGACCATTGGTACTCAGCGCCTATTCAGTCTCTGTTCACAGAGGCTACAAAGCGGAACCCTCCACTTCTCAGGCTCCCCTGTGTTTAGGGCCCTGGGTGCAGATTAGACTTCACCAGTCACATGCACTGCGTGAGCTCTGGAGAACAGGAGGGAGAGAGAGGCCTTTTCCTGCTGCTTTCTTGGCTGCTTTCTGCTGCCAGCAACCTGAGATGTGGGGATCCGACCGCAGCGCTCCAGCCCAGCCTGCAGTTTTGTGAGTGTTGAAAGGCAGTTAAGGCAGAGCTGGTAGGAACTTTCTCACCCTCCACCAGAGTGACAGTGGGTGTTCTTGAATTCAGTGGCTGCCCTGGCAGCCTCCTGATGTTCCTTCTTGGTTATGGCCGAGGCGAGCAGCTCCTCTGGCCGGCCGATGCTACGTCTTCCAGGAAACATTCCTGGAGAACCAGCTTCCAGCTTGTTTTTCTAGCACTTCCACCATGTACGTGTGGGCATCTAAATCCCTGTGCTAAACCATTTTCTGCTTAAAATAGCTGCGGTGGTTTCTGTTTCTTTCCCTGAACCTGACACACAGGCCTGCTGTGGTCTCCAGGAGGAAACAAATGCTAAGAAGTCTGGGGTCCCTCTGTCCAGAGGAGCTCTTTGGGGAAGCGGAAGGGGGTGGGGGCTCCTTACCAGACTGCCGGGGGGAGCACGGCCTGGAGCTTGGTTACTCCTCCGTCGATGGGGACCAGGAACTGCACATTGTTGAGGGCCACGGCGGTTGTCATTGCATCCGTATTGTATTTGTAATCTATGCGCAGGTCGGTGCTGGTGGGCTCACACCGCCAGTTCACGGCCAGGTTCAGAGGTGTGGACTGAATGCCCTGGGCAGACACCTTGCCAAATGACAGGAAAAGAGAATAGTTAAGGCTCCACCATTAATCAGGACAAGCCAGAAGCTAGGATTATCTCCCATAGGAATGTTCTTAGACATCAGCGTGCTGTTAGTGCCGCTCACAGAGGAGCTGTCAGTGAAAATCACCATGACGGGTGCCATGTGAGGGAGAGCTGGTGCTTTGGGGAAGTTGTTACAGATTAAAAAACAAAATCAATGATTAAACTCTCTAGTACTGTAGAGTTTAGAATATACTTTAGGTCAGGTAAGGAGGTGGTAGAGCACTGGTTAGGGGCTGAGGCCCAGGAGTTAGACAGGTCTGGATGTGAGTTCTCATTGCATTACAAGCTGAGTGATCTTGGACCAGTTACTAAACTTCTCTGTGCCTCACTTATATCCTCACCTGCCAAATGGGAATGATAACAACAATATTTACCCATGGAGTTGTCGGGCAGATTGAAGATGTTCATGGGAAACACTCAGCAAAGGGCCTGGCACAGAGTCAGTGACCAGTGCTTTAATTCATGTGCCCTATTGATATTCTTATCATATTTGCCCTTCACAACAAACCAGTGAGTTAGACAAAGGAGGTTATTGTTACTCTTTTCGGATGTGTCAAAATAAGGACTTGGTCCTCTAACCGGAAGTGCAGCATTCAGCTGTCTCCTGTCAATTCTAGTTAGAATCAACTGTGAGTCTGACCAAGGAAAATCCAGGTTTGAAGAATCAACTAAAATATATTTTACCTAAAGCCAATAATATAAACTTGAGTTTTAAAGGCCCAGAATGAAAAAATTCACAATGTTATTATTCCTTGATTGTTCAATGTGACAATGAATAGCTCTAGGAAATCCTCCTTTTCTAAGTACGCCACCCTGCAGCAGCGATGGGGTGGGTCTATGCCCTTGCAGTTTGATTCATGGAGTATGAGTTTTGCGGATTTTGAAGACCATAAACAGCCCTTTGTTGACTTGGCAAGCTCTGCACATATGGACACCATGGTGAAGCGGCCTGAGGCAGGAGTGGCTGCTGCAGAACCAAGCCCAGAAATGTGGTGGTGTTTTTTTAAATAAAATGACACGCATGGCTTTTGAGGACAATTTCAGTTAGATAATCATTATTATGGTTTTTTAAACTTTATTTTTAACAACACAATCCTCTGTAAATGAACTTTTACTTAAAAATCTACCAGTTAAGATAGATCAAAAGCGGTGTTTCTGCACTCTGTCCTCAGCAGTTCCAGCTTCATAGTGTGGTTCTATTCAGCCAGGTGCTGTGGCTAAGTGAGGGTGTGCCTCTGATTGTCCTTACTATTGGGGGATGATACTGGTGACCAGAAACTAAACATGCTGCAATTTGAGGGCAATCCCACAAAAAACACTAGTTGTGCCTCTCACCCAATTCCTTGCATAATTGAAAACAACACAATTCAACAAGAGATTTTTCAGAGCACACTTTAACACAGAACAACTGGCCTAGGGACATTTACATGTTCCAAAGTACTTTGAAATATAGTAAGCTCCTCATACAGCCCATAAAATATCTAGGTAGGAATCACTGTCATCTTTAATTGCAGATGAGGAAACTGAGGTCCAGGGAGATGAAGTGCCCAAGGTCAGTGGCCAGTAGGAAGGTGACTTAATTCCAGAATTCAGTTTCTTGCCAATGTTATACTTATACACTAAACTCATACTGCAATGGGTGAGTCTATCTATTTTCCAGGTTCACTTAATGACAAATATGAAGAATTTAAAAATTTTACAGGATTTAAAATTTCCAAAAAACTATTTTAATTTGAATTGAAAATGCATATGCAGGATTTGTAATGAAAGAAAACAACTACAGTTTTAGTTTTACCCTGGTGGGCATAAGAACCATGCATGTGCCCCAGAATTTAACTTCCTATTCAGGGAAAAATTACATTGGAATGTCTTTTTCTTAACTCCTTTAATTTCTCTCAGAATCTTAAAGCAATCACTAAATATGTTTAAATGCTTTGGGGAAAAGTTAAATGGAAATGCATTTTATATTATCTTTTTATAAATTTTTTTATTTTCTTGTTTAAATTATTACAAATAGTAGTACATATGTCTCCCCCCCTCCCCCCATTGACCTCCTCCTGGCCTCCCCTACTCCCTGGCACATGCCCTTACCCCACCCCTCCAGTGTCTTGTGTCCATTGGTTATGCTTATATGCATGCATATAAGTCCTTCGATTGATCTCTTATCGCCCCCCTCCACAACATTCCCAGCCTTCCCACTGTACTTTGACAGTCTTTTCGATGCTTCTCTGCCTATGTATCTATCTTTTTTGTTCATTAGGTTATAATGTTCTTTATTATCCATAAATGAATGAGATCATGTGGTATTTTTCTTTCACTGACTGGCTTATTTCACTTAGCATAATGCTCTCTAGTTCCATCCATGCTGTGGCAAATAGTAAGAATTCCTTCTTTTTTATAGCAGCGTAGTATTCCATTGTGTAGATGTGCCACAGTTTTCTAATCCATTCATTTGCTGATGGGCATTTAGGCTGTTTCCAAATCTTATTATCTTTTAATTATAAAAGTGATGAATTTCTGTCATGTTGTGTGTTTGTTTAATATTATCTATATATATATAAAAGACTAAGTGACTGGCCAACTGGCCGACCATTCAACTGACTAATAGCTATGATGCGCATTGACCACCAGGGGGCAGATGCTCAACGCAGGAGCAGAAGCCACAGGCATGGAAACATGGAACCGACTGACGAATCTCAGAACGAGGGGAGGAGGGGGAGGGCAGGAAGAGATTAACCAAAGATCTTGTATGCATTCTAGAGTCCCAGTGCATGAATTTGTACACCAGTGGGGTCCCTCGGCCTGGCCTGCGGGGATGGGGCCGAAACTGGCTCTCTGACATCCCCTGAGGGGTCCTGGATTGCGAGAGGGCACAGGCTAGGCTGAGGGACCCCCCCAGTGCACAAATCCATGCACTGGACCTCTAGTTGATAATAAGCTTAGATAATCCAATTCTTACAGAAAAAACATTCATTTGCATTTTTGTAAAATGTGCCATCATATATATACTTCACTTTCAATGGTTTCCTTATGATATTATGAGTGCTTTTCAACCTATAGGGTGCATTATAATCACTTGGAGAACTTGAAACAAATACAGATATCTGGGTCATACCCTAAACCAATTAAGTCAAAATCTCTGGGAGTTTCAGGGCCCAACAGATGTCTATGTCTATATCTGTGTCTATATCTCTATGTCTATTTCTATATTTTCAAGTAGATTTTAACGTAGATGACTATGTATATCCTATATAATAAAAAACCTAATATGCTAAGTGTCCAGTGGTCTGGTTGTCCATTCAACTGATCAAAGCGTAATATGGTAATTATATGCTAAGGCCGCTCAACTGCTCGCTATGGCGTGCACTGACCACGAGGGGGCAGACACTCAACACAGGAGCTGCCCCCTTGTGGTCATTGCGCTCCCACAGGGGGAGCACCACTCAGCCAGAAGCCCTGAGCCAGGCTCATGGCTGGCGAGCGCAGTGGCCGTGGCAGGAGCCTCTCCCACCTCCATAGCAGTTGGACATCACCCGAAGGCTCCCAGACTGTGAGAGGGTGCAGGCTGGGCTGAGGGCCACCCCTTCCCCCCAACTGCACCAATTTCGTGCACCAGGCCTCAAGTCTATATATACTAGTAATTAGCACAAGTTCAGAACTAGTATTCATTTACAAATTCTCTGGTGATTATAGAGTTATGTTTAAGATGCACCAATTTCTAGTAAAATACAACTTTAAAAATAATATTTTTCCCCATCTTAAGAAAAATAATATAAACATATTTAATCACAAAAATTATAATACATTAAAGATAACCTAGGTGATCAAGTGGCTGGGAATCAATAGGGTACTCAGGCTATACAGAATCCTGGTTTGAAAGCTTATTTACTAAGCCAGTAATTTGGGAGGAGGGCAATCCTGGACAGAAAAAGAAAATTCTTTTATACTATATTGTGTTGTACCAACCAGTCTTTTAATATCAAATTATTTCTTACCATGAATTTTACTAGAATTTATTTCATAGGACTACCACATTAGAAAAAAAAACCACCAGTCTACTTACATTTAATAATTTAAAATAAGAGTTTTTAATACAGTAATGTTCTTAACAAAATACAGTGAACAAGTTTATCAATATTTATAATATTCACTGATGTAATTTTCTGCAACTTCATTCTGTGGCATGTTTTTCTAATTAAATAAAATATTTTACTTGTAAGTTTAAACTAAGAATATGTATGAATATTCTTGTCACTATGTCTGCAAGCAGTTTTTTAAACTTTCTATTTGGTTATAATTATAGCTTTTAAATAATATTAAAAGAAATGTTATTTTATTTACTTTTATTTAATGCTAGGTATGTTAGAATATACATTTGTAATGTAAAAACCACCCCCTGGCGATATAAATAGGCTTACCTGATATTTAAGCATGTCCACATTATAATATGTAGCCTGGGGTTTTTGTTCAGACACTTTCTTTAGGTGAGTCATCAAATTTGGCATGTTTACCCAGAATTCCTTGCTATTGGCATCACTTTGGGTATTATCGCTATTCAATTGGGAAGAAAAAAATGATTATCATCTTGACATAAAGAATCATCTTAGCAAACTGCATCTGATTTCTACATCCATCTTTGACAATTTGTAGATTATATTATTAACAGTAGTATGGTTTCAATTCAATTGCAGTTCTAAATGGTATTAAGTTAATAGATTAATACCCATAGGGAGGCATTATTGTAGTTTTATAAATCTCAGGGAGTACCCAGTAATATTAACCATTCATAATGATAATTGGTTGCTTTGAAGAGTGAATTATTTATTAATCCAAACTTAATAGCTCTTTCTACATCACCAGTTTCCTCTGACTTAGACAGTTGTTAAAGCAATCAAATAGCTGAGTTTATTGGTTTTCTTTTTTTTCTTTTTTGGTATTGACTTGAACAGTAGTTTCTCAGAAATTACTGAGTTAAATTTTTGGCCAAATGTCTTTGTCGCCAACTGCGGAAAAAAGCGTGATACTAGAATTACCACGCTACCTTTTTAGCATTCACAATATATCACCTAAGAGCATCTAAGTCATAAAAAAGTCACTGTTCTTACAAGATGACCCTGGAATTTAAATGATAGTTACCATGGTAGTTACAATAGACAAGCACAGTCTTGATGAACTGAGGAGTTTGTATTCTTATGAGAAGCATTAGCTTTGCTCAGGTGCCTGCCCACAGGTGACCCACCTGATATATCTTGAAAATGCTCTTCTCAATGACAAAAAAGTCACATAAGAGTGTGAAAAGCATTTGCTCACTTCCCACATAATGAGGAAACTGAGAACCCAAGTGACTCA
Organism: Myotis davidii; assembly: GCF_000327345.1. Classification (NCBI taxonomy): domain Eukaryota; kingdom Metazoa; phylum Chordata; class Mammalia; order Chiroptera; family Vespertilionidae; genus Myotis; species Myotis davidii. The sequence goes on along the minus strand of NW_006293234.1, from coordinate 370,359 downwards.
GAAACTGGACATACAACTCAAGTTTAATGACATTTCACTTTCAGAATATTCTACATCAAACAGTAGATATAATTTTCTGAGCACCTATTATGTGCTAGGCACTCTATTAACATTTCATTAAAATCTATCTGCAAAGGAAGAATTCTCTTCCTTTTTAAGGATGGGCAAATGTTATAAAAGAGAAAATTAGAGATTAAGAAGACAGAAGAGTGGCAGTGATGATGTCATAAAGGCAGGTCACAAGTCAGCTGGCAGAAGTCTAACAAGTCAGAACAGCTCAGTCAAAAAAACATCAGAGCCTTAAAACTGCTACTGTTCTGTTGAGAGGGAGTAGTTTGGGGGTGGTGGGGAGCCAAGTCTCAGCATGGGCTATGCGGTTCTGCGGGGCCCTGGTCTGGGTTGTTGCTATATGGGTCGGGGCATGTAGGAAGAGAATCCTGGCCTCCTCCGAGACTTTGCCTCTAATCAAGCTGAGGTAAAGATGCTGATTCAGGCTGTTTACTAGTAAAGTGTTATTATCTAAAAACATTCAAGTTACCTAGAGCTTCCAGAGCTGTAGCCACACAGCAAGGCAGCAGATAGTAATGGAGGGTCAGCAAAATTAAGTAATTTGCTTAAGTTGGAATAGCTAATAGGTAAGAGAATCAGGATTCCAGCCCAGGTCAGTGTTATTGTAGGTCATACTTTCACACTATACCAAACAGAGGCACTCAGTTACTACCCAGCAATGTCGATATAATTATGTTTCACAGAAAAGGTTTTCATGTTCATGTGAAGAGTAACGCACAATTCAAATATCGTTTGACCTCAAAGATGCTACTATAACAGCTTATTCCTTTTATTGGGTTCATTTTCCACCATCCTTAGCCATTGTCTACTGATGATAAGTAAAATGGACAATAAATAAATTGTCACTAATACAGATTTTATTACTCTAAATCTCTCTCCAGCCACCTGAGATATTTGGCCATTAAAATATGTATGTGCACAGATGTACAGTCAATCACAAAAAACTTGGACAGCTGTAAAAGTTCTGAGTTTGAATCTACACACATATCTGAACAGCAGTAATTGCTTTACAGTGTTACTTCCTTGCTAAGGTTTATCCCTCCCTTATCTGAGAATGAAGTGCTAAGTTACACATATCTCTAAAAAAATTGTGCAAAATATATTTACCAGCAGAGAAGTTGGGGATTTGGCAGGACGTGTTCTAACCTGCTGAAATTTATCACCCGGAAAGTCAGGGCAGCTGGCGATGGGTTGTTGGCAAAGTGTCTGGTGATGCCGGCAGGGAAGGACAACACCATTTCTCCAGTAATCTTCACGATACATCTGGCATATCAAAACACACGAGAGGAAAGAGAGGAAGCACAGATCAGTATGCTGTGAATCAAAACAGTTGTGAAAAAGAACAGGTTTATGAACAGATGAAAGGTAAGCTCTTGCAACTCCTCTCAATAGAAATCATTTCTAAGACTCAATGGTTTGTTTTAACACTTATCCAAAAAAGAGAGTGGCGATTCCACTGAATGTCTTTTTAAACTGGAAGAAGAAAAGTACAGCTTTTCTTTTGTAGAAAAGTCTACATGTTCTCCTCACAAATAGAACCATCTTATTTTGGTGGTTCTCTCTCTCTGATTTCTGAAGTTTTGACAGCATAGTTAAAGATATTAAATTGCACAATGTTATCACATTATTCACTGGGACTTATTTTAGTTCTCTGAGGGACATGATTGATGCATTCAGCATGTTCTTTCATGTACCCTTGAGGTAAACTTAAGCTTCCAACGTAACAAATCTGCATACCATTAACTTGTCTACTTGGTTGAAATTGTTACATCAGTTAACACATGAGTTCACACAGTAGGATGATAATTTGGAAGGAAGAATTTCTTTTTTTAAAGGCCTTAATTGAGGTATAATTGACATATAATTATATATAAACTAGGGGCCAGTGTACAAATTTGTGCACCTTGAAAGGAACTGTGGGCCGCGAGGCTGCATCTTTGTGCCCCTACCCAGCCCCTCCTGCCGCACAACCCCCGGTCCTCTGTCTGCCAGCAGCCCTGCTCCTGCCTCCACTGCTCCTACGTGCCGATGGGACGAGAGCCAGGCACTGGCAGCAGGTGTGAGTGGCGGCTCTGGTGTCAGGTGTGGGCGTGAGCAGGGCTGGTGCCGGGCACCAGCAGTGGGTGCGAGCAGTGGCTCTGGTGCCAGCTGCGGGAGCAAGTGGGGCTGGCGCCAGCAGCAGGTCTGCCTGCTGGGCAGGACCACGGAGCGCGGGAGCAAAGAATTTTCAGTAACCACCAGAGGCTCGCCTTGATGACAGCGACCGGCATCCCGTCTTGGTCTGGCGCCCTTACTCACCTGCTCCACTATCCCACTGCAGCCAATGGCTGCCATGTTCTCTGTGCGCCCTCTGGTGGTCAATGCACATCATAGCGACCGACTGTTCCGTTGTTTGGTTGTTCCACTGTTTGGTCTATTTGCATATTAGCCTTTTATTATACAGGATGCACATTTATGGTATAATATTCCATAATTTTTGACATAGTATACACCTATGAAACCCTCACACATTCTAGATAATGAACATATCCAACATCCCTACATATTTTCCCATGAATCTCTGTATCCCTCTTTCCTGCTCTTCTCCATCCTTCCATTCCTCGTCCTTAGGAAGTTGCTAATACGCTTTCCAATATTATACACTAGTTTGCACTTTCTAGAATTTTATATAAACTGAATCAGAAAGCATGTGATTTTTTTTTGATCTGGCTTCTTCCACTCAGCATAATTATTTTGAGTGTCATTCACGTGGTGTGACCATCAATAGTTCCTGACTTATAATTGCTAGGTAGCATATGGATGTACCATAGGGTTTTAAAAAAACCCATTCACCTTTAAATACTTGAGTTCTTTCCAGTTTTGTCCTCTTACAAATAAAGCTGTGATGAATATGTGTGAGTCGCTAAATGGATATCTGCTCTCATTTCTCTTGGATACATACACAGGAGTGGAATCACTGGATCACATGGCAGGTGCACCTTCAACTTTTTAAGAAACTGACAAACTGTTTTCTAACATAGAAAATACAGCTGTATATGAGTTTCAGCTCTACACATGCTCACCAACACTGGCTAGGGTCTGTCTTTGTAATTTCTGCCATTTTAATGAGTGATCAGTGGCATCTCACTGTGGCTTTACTTTCATTTCCCTAATGGCCAATGAACTTAATCAGCTTTTCATGTGCTTTTCTGTTATCAGTTAACTACTTTGGTGAAGTACCTGCTCAAATTTTCTGCCAAGTTTTTAATTTGAATTTCATGTTCTTTTATAAGTTCTTTATACATTCTTGGATACAAATCACTTATCAGATACATGCTTTGCAAAGATTCCTCCACTCCCCCTTCATTCCCCTCCCCCTCCATTTGTGGCTTGTTTTCTTATTCTTTCTCTTAAGAGTACCTTTGAAAATAAGTTTTAATTTGTCAATTTATTTTTTACAGGTTGTAGCTAATAAATTTATTCTTTGAGGGGCCTATCTTTGCCAAATACAAGTAACAGAAATTTTCCCTATATTTTCTTCTAGAAGTTTCTTATTTTTACATTTCGCTTTATAACATATATTTCAGTCAATTTTTGTATAATATGTGAAGTATGGATCCAGGTTCACTTTTTTTTTAACACTTAGAATATTTCATTGACTTTAGGTCAGCAGGGAACAATTACCTGCAATTTAAACTTTTTAAGATATTTCACCTCATTGAAAACCAAGACAAATATTACATTATAGATGTGGGACTTCCATGTGTTTGCTGCTCTGGGTTGAGAAAATGTCCATCTCTTTCCTACAATGTGTTTCAGGTTTACAGCTCACCAACAAAAGGTGTATGCCCCAAATTTCCACTTGCTGCCATTGCCTTCTGGCCAGAAATAAACTTCTTGGTAGCATTTATGAAATCAGCGTCAGCTATTGAGCCAATCCGCTGAGGGCCTGTGAACGGTGGCACATACGAGCCAGCAGCGAGAGCCTGAGGCCCAACTTCATCCAGGAAGCCTTCAGAAGACTCCACTGACAATAGGTACCCAGCTTTCAGCCTGTTCTTGGCAGCCTGGACATCTGGGCTGGAAAGGTTTCCTTGAGCAATTGCTTTGACTTGGTTGCAGGCAGCCTTGATAACATCTCCAGCAGCTGCAGCCTACAAAATACTATAAATCCCAAAGAGTCCAGAATCCAAGTAACTGGCATTAAAAGCAGAAACATCAAATGGCTAGTAAGTTCCCTTGGCAACTAATGAGGGCTGATGGCATTGCTGCCCCGCTTGACATGTGGTCCGGCGCTGAGGACACGCTGGAGAATGCTAAATGCATTTGCTTCTGCACTTCCTATGGCAGCACTTCCTGCTACAAAGGCAGCATGAATGAGACTGTCTCCATTCTGCTCTCGAATTTCACCTCCATGTATCTGGCCTTTGCACCTGATAAACCAAGCCCACCCCTCATGTTCAGAAACCGTTCAGCAACTTGCTTCAGAACAGGATGACTCACACCAAGTCCCACCAAAGCCATTCTTGCACTTGTAAAATGGTTCTGAACGTAGTGATGTAACTCATCTGGTGTCACTTTTCCAATCCTATAATCAGGACAATACAAGGAGTTAGCCAAGGCATTTTGGTAGGCTGCAGCATGCAGATTTCCAATGATATCAGCCTGTGTGTTCTGAAGTGCCGCAGCATTGTCAATCCTCAGCTGAGACCGAAGGGCAGCCACCTCCCGATGATGAAATTCTGGTGCTGTGGTGACACTGAGCAGCAACTCCATTAGAATTTCCATGTCATCCCGCAGGCATTCCACAGCGTAGCCATGTTTTCCCTTGTTGAAGTCACAATTTACCACCAACAGCTTCAATTCCACGGGTTATCTGAAAAGATGATGGATGCTCCTTTTGTAGTCAGACTGGATGCACGACAAAGCAAATGAGAGGCTCCTCAGTTGTGAGAGTCCTCGTACCCACTGCCTGCTTTAATGAGCAAACCCATTCTCTCTTTTAAAATATTTTATTGATTTTTTACAGAGAGGAAGGGAGAGGGATAGAGAGTTAGAAACATCGATGAGAGAGAAACATTGATCAGTTGCCTCCTGCACACTCCCCACTGGGGATGTGTCCACAACCAAGGTACATGCCCTTCACTGGAATCGAACCTGGGACCCTTTAGTCCGCAGGCTGAGACTCTATCCACTGAGTCAAACCAGTCAGGGCGAGCAAACCCATTCTTGATGCAGGAGCACAGTCTTCCAGAGATGCAATCACTAAACTATTTGGTAATTTGGTAAATTTCGAGGTCCTGGGGATGTGCAGGCACTCCTGCAGGGGCAGGCATGGCTTTCACTTTGGGAGCAACTTTGAGGGAATAAAATCTCTTGAAAGACTTGGTTCTGCTTTGCAGTTTCATGGCCCCAAATTCCTCTGACCCACGGTCACCGTGGCTGAAAGGAGAGAAAGGTAGTGGCCGACCCAGGATCACTTTGAGTGTGTGGATATGGACATCTAATTGTTCTAGCACCACCTGCTCAGAAAAGACAGTTCTTTCTTCACTGAATTTCTCCAGTTGGCAATTTTGTTGAAGTTCAGATGTCCCTATATGTGTAGACCTATTTCTGGATTCTCTATTCTGTTCCATTGATCTATTTTGTCTGTCCTTACACCAACACCACACTGTCTTTATACTATGGGTTTATTATAGACATCAAGTCGTGTTAGTCCACCAAATTTATGCTTCTTTTTCAGAGTTGTTTTGGCTATAGTTAGGCCTTTTGCATTTCCATATGAAATTTAGAATTACTGTGTCAACTTCCGCATAAAATCAACGTAGCTCCAATTCACCTTTTACTGCCTGCTCTGAAAAAAATTATAATGGGCCCTTTATGTTTTTTCTTTGCCAACAGGCACCATGTTAATCTTTGTCGTTAGAGGGCGCTGGAAAGACACTGCAGGAGGTGGGATTTTCCTCCTGGTTTCAGTGTGATTGCTAGGCGGGCTCCTGCAGTATACAAGGCCTATCTAGTGCCAGTTGCCCGCAGTGCATGTGGCTCCCCCATGCATGGGTATTGCAGCCCCTGTGGCTTTGCTAGTGCCCCGTAGCACAGCAGCTTCCCTAGCGTCTGAATCCTGTGGTGCATGTAGCTGGGCTGCCCCGGTGCCCAGATCCTGCAATGCAAGTGGGTCCTTCAGCTCCAGGCTCCTGCCAGGTGTGCACCTTCTCCACAGCCAGCTCCTGCCGTGCACAGCGGCCGGCAATATCTACTGGCCACTAGCTTCTGCTGACACCCCCTCAGTCAGCTCTGCAGTGGAGTGTGCCTCAGTGACACACTTCCCCATGGACAGCTGGGAATCTGCAGGGCTCTCCCCAGGCCATGGCCTGGACACCATAGAGAGGTAAGCTAGGCAATCACATGGCTCCCCTGCCCTCTCCAGGTTAACTGTCCTTTGCAAATCAATGTTTCACGTATTTTGTGTGCTTCCAAGGTATCTCTGAGGTATTTTCGAGGGGAAGGGGAAATCAGGCCCTTGGCCAGAAGCAGAAACCTCAAAAGGATTATTCTTCTTTGGGAAAGAGAAAATGTTTAAAATGAGTGAACTTTTTTATGACTTCCCCGTACAACTGGACAACTGAACCTGGTAGCAGTTCTACAACTTTAAGGTCAGGAATGTACTTTCTAGGGAAATTGAGGTCAACAACTGCAAATGTTGCTCATGTTTGAGTCTAGGAAACTCTATTTGCCCCAATGTCACCCTGTGTGCTGTGTAACTGCTTGACGAGACACACGGGGCTCAGGTGAGACAGTCCTGGGTCCACATTCAAAATAGCTTATGTGAAGAACTGCTACAGGCTTGTCTGCATAAGGCTGGGTTTGGGGTGCAGTGGAAGGCAGGTGAGCTCTCTTGGTTTGCCATATGCTACCCTCTCCCCTCAGATACTGTCACACATAACTCCGCACTGCTCTGAATGAGAATTTTCACCTCCATCCATCTCTTCTGAAGAATATTGCTGAGAGCGAGTTTGGGTGACCACTCTGCTGCCTCCCTTCTCTATCTCTTAGACCCATAAGCCTTGCTTAATTTAATGGTACTAAACTGGTGCTGGGCCTGAACTTCCTCTCCAGCTGAGTCTCCCCTTGATGGTATACAATATGCGAACAGGCATAATGTCATTTGATAAATCTAGGAGAAAACAATAATTAGAGCACTCAGTAAATTAGACTGCGATGGTGCCGTCACTCAGCATATTGTTAGCAGCAGTGGCTCCAGTGCTTTTTAATTGGTAGGCAAGCTGCTCAGTTTCTTTTCCAGGTCGTTCAAAATGAGATCTAAATGGTGGCTTGGTGGGGGATAAAGTTGCTCTTTGAAAACAAGTCAGCGAGGGGAGGAGGTGGTGTTTCTTAAGTCAGTAAACATGTATTGATTCCTAACTGTGTAAGTTTATTTTTTTGAGTGGGGAGGCAATTAAAATGTGAGCAAAACAGCCTCTGCCTTCAAAGGGGCTAACGATGTACAGTGAGCAATGAGTCTTCAATACAAGGCCATATAAGGACACCAAGTCTCCTCACTTACATTACATTTCTGAACTACATCTCAAGTGTCAGAGTCAGACTTTTGCTGACTTAATAATCCACCCAATGTCAAAGTTGATCTGAAACTTTCTATGTAAAAATTAATATTCTCAATATTCACTAAAGGAAAATCTTTGTTTAACTTTAATGATTGTTCCTATCAGCATCCAACGCGACTATATTTCATGTGAATGTGAGTTATGGAAATCTAAAATACTGCAATATGGAAATAGTAGCAAACTTACTTTATGAATTCACTTTGAAATCATGTGAATCCTTACAAAGGGAACATTCGTGAAGAATGGCTGAAGTTCAAAGTCTACTGGCCAAGTGACTTACAAACTGGGTCCTCCCATAGGCAGCACCATGTTAGCCAGTCAACAGAAACAGAATGTGTGGATTTGATTTATATGAGGTCAGCAGAAATGCATCCTCATTAAATGTGACTTCTCTGCACGGCCCTGATAACTAAGCCCATGGTCTTCTTTTCAAACGAACATACCCCTGTGCATAAGCAGCTTCTCTTCCTTATAATCCCCTTCCATTGGCTTAGGTACTAGGCCAACTCCTTTTCATATTTCAAGACTCAGTTCAAAAGCAGGCCCTTCTGAAGCCTTCCTTAATATCCTCTCCATTTAACCTTTCTTAAACTTTCCTTTTTCTAGTTTCCATGGACACATGTACATATTTTTTTTGAAAATGTTGTTGTTGCTTGCACATATCTTATCTACTCTTGTGAAGACAAGTAGTATGTCTTAGGTTTTGGGGAGGCAAAGGTGCATAACACGGAACCTAGTGCAGAGTACATTTCACAGTGATGCACAGGGCGCCCATTCAATGTGCCCAGCATAATGTAATGCACTGGAATGAACAGTAAGAAACAGGACAGATGTGGTCCTTGCCCAAGCCTCCACGGTAAACAGGGAGACAAACACTTGAATAAATAACTGAAGTATGATGATAAGGGATGGGCTGAATATAGCTGAGAAACCCAAGTTTTTCTAGGGTATTAGAGAATTAACCCCTAGTACCACGCTTGTTCAAAAAGGAGATAATAATGGGAGATGCGTTTTCCCAGCCAGCAGCAAAAATCATGGAGTTCGGTGCCTACCAGCTATTGAGAAAGACCCAGATGGCAGAATACCTGTCACAGGTATTCTGAATACTCAGGGGAAAAGTGTAACTCTATTCGAATGGATTGTATATCATAATGGATTGTAAAAAACAATTAAAGTAGTAGATTTCTGTTTCCAATGTACATTCTGAACACATGGAGAAGGCTCTGATTCAGGATGAGAGGGAACCACAGGCAAAAGCAAATCCCCATTTCTGTTCTGCATCATGCCCTATGTGGTGCTGTGTTTGGCTTTAACCTCCTCCTTCCTTCCTCACCCCATGATCAAACTTTTGAACTTGAGTTGCTTCCTTGAAAGTGAATAACACAGGGACAGCAATGAAAATGATTTACTGCCTGGAGAAGAAATTCAATTTAGAAGAACACTACTTCATGATCTGTTCATAAATTTTAGATCTCATAATTTTAATGAAATATTCTGTACCTCCTATCTACCAATATATAGTATGTTCTGTAACTATTTATGGCAGTATAATTAAAAACAGCTCAATATGTGCAGTCATCCACAAGTCAACGGCTCAGTTCATATCCAACAGCATAGGAAAAGCACTAAAAATTAATTTGGTTTGACTGCTTTTATGGGTTTTCATATATGAATTGGGCATGGGGGCAGGGGAATGTAAACATTCAGTCTATGGCACCCAGGTTTATCCCATGTAGTATAGATACAACTTAAACTCAGGGTATGTCCTTGCCCTAACAGTTCAAACTCAGACCTCTCAGGGTATGTCCTTGCACTAACAGTTCAAACTCAGACCTCTGTATGAGGTAGCTTTTAATTTCTATGGCTATGAGGATGTGGCAAATGAACTTCCTGCTTTGAAGATAAAAAAGAAAGACCTGAAATAAACCAGAGTGCTCTAGACTGAAATCTAATCCCCAGTGTGATGGCATTTGGAAGTGGTCCTTTGGGAGGTGACTAGGCCATGAGGGTAGAGCCCTCATAAACGAGGTTAGTGCTTTTATGAAAGAAAGAGATCCCACAGAGCTCCCTTGTCCCTGCCACAATGTGAGGTTACATGGGAAAAGGCTGTCTATGAATCTGGAAGCCAGATCTCACTGGACACTCAAATCTGCCAGCTTCTTGACCTTTGACTTCCTACCCTCCAGAACTATGAGAAATAAACTACCTACTCTATGGTATTCTGTTTTAGCAGCCCAAATGAACTAAGATACCACAGGCCACAGTGTTTGCTTCTCTACAATACTCTGGGCTTAGAATAAAACCTAGATATTTAAAAAGACATAACACTTACAGTGGTTGATAGATCCCGTCTCACTGGACACTCAAATCTGCCAGCTTCTTGATCTTTGACTTCCTAGCCTCCAGAACTATGAGAAATATACTACCTACTCTATGGTATTCTGTCTTAGCAGCCCAAATGGACTAAGATACCACAGGCCACAGTGTGTGCTTCTTTACAATACTCTGGGCTTAAATAAAACCTAGATATTTAAAAAGACATGACACTTAGAGTGGTTGATAGATCCCAGAGGTTGGGTAGGACACCAAAAGGTGGAGTTACTAATTATATTACTTTCCCAGCGTAATAGTGTTACACCTAGACTTAAAAAACCAGTGTTTCTGAAGTGGTAAGAGAATTCATGATTAGTCATACAGATTCCCACTTCAAATACATGTGGGAAGCAAAGTTCTAATTATTCTTAATTATCACTGTTTTCAAAATTTTTATAAAATAGCCTATTGTTCTTTATGAACATTGATTTTTTCTCTCACTGTTATTTCCATAGATACTAAGGTTTTCTCAGCAATATTTCCCTCACTTAGGTTTGCCCTTTGTTTATCCATCAAATTCAGACTTGAATTCTACTAGTGACACAAGTGAAACCTAGTTTGACTTGTGTTTAGTTTTTAGTGTAGAACAATAATCACTCTTAACTTTGTGTGTGTGTGTGTGTGTGGTTCATGAACCCCTTTGTGAAAGTGATTAATGTTGTAGACCTCCTCTACGGACAAATGCATATATGCACACACATGTAAGTTAAGTAATATAATCTCAGGAAATCCACAGACTTCCTGAACCCTTTTTGTGAAACTCCTTATATAGAGACAAAACATTTAGTTATGTTACATATACATCCTGGTCAAGTCCCTTATCAATATGTATTGATATAAGTGAAATAAGGTTCTTGTAAATAGTAGTATATTTTTCCCTAGAAGTTTTGTTTTGCTGTGATTACAACCCCTTTGTGAAAGTGATTAATGTTGTAGACCCCCTCTACGGACAAATGCGTATATGCACACACATGTAAGTTTAAGTAATATAATCTCAGGAAATCCACACAGTCCCTGAACCCTTTTTGTGAAACTCCTTATATAGAGACAAAACATTTAGTTATGTTACATATACATTCTGGTCAAATCCCTGATATAAGTGAAATAAGGTTCTTGTAAATAGTAGTATATTTTTCCCTAGAAGTTTTGTTTTGCTGTGATTACAATTTATTTACTTATTCTATTTCTGGCCAGTTTTTCCTTACTCAGAGTAAGGGTCACATATAACTTGCCCTCTCATTTATCCGGGTGTTATGGGAAGTTTTCCCCCCACATTCTCATTCCAATGCACCATTGTTTTAGTTTGTATGCAGGCGATTCCTGTCCAGGAAAGATGAGGGCAACAGAAGACATGATCTGGACATTTACTTTTGTGACATAATAAATTTTCTCATTGCTGACAGAGTTGAGTTATAGTATTCTGTTACTTGCAACCAGCACTAAATCAGAGATTTCTGGATGGTAAGATATTCGATTATTGGATCTTTTGGTACATTCTTTAAAAAAAAATCAGTGAATTAATATCCCTAATTAAATCTTCTTGTCCATTCTAGGTATGCCACTTTTTCTTGTTTGCTGGACTTCTTTTGGTTCTAGGACAAGGAATTAAGTAGGTGTAAATAAGGTAGCCTCTACCAAATAAGACAGAGTGTGGAGAATACAGGGGACTAAGTCCCAGGCTTACTTGCTGGGATCTGCTCCTTTGAAGTAGGCGTTGACCGTTTCTGTAAATGCTGCTGCAACAGGGAGGGTGTCCTGGGCCCCCATGGTTAGAGGGCTGGGTCCCCTGGAGGAACCTGTATAAAATGAAAAAATTTCATTAATATGGGCATAAAAGACATTTTAGTATATGTGGAACTATATTAAAGGATTAAAGAATGCAATCTACTACTGAAAAAAAGGTAATGTGCTAAGAACTATAACTCTGTATATTCAACATAGAGCTCAAATATTTAAAAAGAAATATTTGGCTGGTTTACAGACAAACACACTTGAAATTAATTCAGTATGTATTTTACTACAGAAAAAAAATCCAAGCAGAAGAATAAAGTCCTAGGTGTTTCAATGTTTTGCATACAGCACAAGGCAGTATTTGCATGACAGTTTGTACAGCAGGTAGTTAATAAAGGAAATTATTAGCTTCCTATTTGAGTATTCACCCTACATAATTGCCCATAACACTTTTAGCATTTCTTCACGTTAAAGACACAAACAGCCACAGAGTACAATGCTACACTTTGTCCTTTTCTGGATTATTTCCATTTTAAAAATCTGGGATTATTTCCCAATTATTCTCAGATCAAGTAGGCTCAAGCTTACATGTCCAAAAAACGGACAACCAAAATATACCCCTTGGCTTGGAACAAACACATAAATGCATCAAATCATACTATCCTATATAATAAAAGGCTAATATGCAAATTGTCCCCTCAACTTGGAGTTCGACCGGGAGTATGACCAGAGGGCAGGGCCAGCTGGCCAACTGCCCATGGCCCTGCCCCCTGGCTGGCCCCACCCGATTCCCTCCCATCAGGAACGGGGCTGGCCAACCTCCCACATCTGCTCCCCCTATCACTTCCCTCCCCCTGCCTACTGGCCTGGCCCGATCAGCCCCTATTTTGGCGGGCTAGCTGGATGCCCCCCCCCACCCCCGCACGAATTTGTGCACCAGGCCTCTAGTTAAAAATAACAGCAATACGCATGTTTATTGAACACCTGCTACACACCAGGCACTGCACTGGATACCTTACAAGAATATCATGCAACCCCACATCAGCCCTGTGGGACAAACACTATTATTCCTATTTTACAGAAGAGAAAACTGAAGCTCAAAGAGGTAAGTGACTTGCCCAAGACAATAAAGTTAGTTGAATGGCAAAATTACAATTCAAACCTAGATTTGCCGCCCTATAAAGCTCATGTTTTTCTTATTATGTCATATAGTTTGTTTAAATGAGACATTTTCTTGTATGGTTTTGACATAATGTGAGGCTTCCAAAGGGAGCAAGGCTTGGGATTACTATCTTTGTTATTAATATGTAGGCCTGGTGCTGAACAGTAAAGTGTTAGTAATTATAAAGTATTTAATTATGTCCCCTGCTACTGCTTCAAAGGAAGACATTTACTCTTCCCCGCCCCACCACAGACTCCATGTTATGCTTCTTTCATCTCCAGTAACTCAGTCACTTCTGTTTTGTTCTCTGGCAATGAAAAAATATACCCTGTGTATACCTCTGTCCTCATTAAAGTTTCCCTTGATAATTCTAGTTCGCGCTAGTCTCTTCTTTTTCTATTTCCCTTGGCTGTTAATATCTAGTAGTTGGCAACTGATTATACTAGTAAGAAACATCTGCTTACTCTCTCTGCTATGTATCAGGTACTATGGTGTTGGGGATTCAAATATAAATTAAAGATAATCCTTGTCTTCAAGGAGTTGCAGTTCAATGTGCTAACATCACCATCAGCATTAACACCATCAACACCATTCACTACCATCACCATTACTTGCTGTGTACTTACCAGGTGTGGTACATATATTATCTTTGTAAACATATGAAGGAAGCATTACCTTCATTTTGTAGTTGATACAGCCAAGGCTCAGAGTTTATACAATTGGGTCAGTCTTGCACTGCTGGTACACAGAATATTTAAGATTGGTACTCAGATACGTTTAAGTGCAAAGTTTAAGCTCTGAGGGCTATCTCATTTTGCAGACCAAGTAGGAAATTATAGCATCATTTGAGGGAAAGTTAACAATTAAAGTACCAACAGTGAGTCTTATACATGTCTAAGTCGTTGCTGCCCACAGACTGTAAACATTTAGAGAGAAGAAAGTATGACATGAACTTCTTTTATGAGACCTCCCTATTCTGTAAAACAGAGCCCGAATTACACTGATCTTTTAATAAATAAATTATCCATTGCTGAGTCTCAAAAAGGTAAAGTTTATGCACATCTATACATAAAGGAGGCACATGTAAAAAGAGACCATTATTTTCTAATAGTGTTGCTGTTTATTTGTTCACGCATTAGTTCAAATGCTTATTGAATGAATCCTAGGTTATTCTGCTGAAGTAGCATGGTCTCCCTAACTGTTGGTTAAAACTTGGCAAGGGGGCTGGATTCTCACCAGTATGTCAGGATCATAGCCACCTTATGATTGTAGCTTGGAGTTTTGTGAAGGGATAGACCTTCAATCAAATTATTAGAGCAATTTAATAAATGCTTTGGGAATGGTACGAGCAAAGCTCTATGAAAGCACTTCTTGCTTGGATGCGTCAGAGAAGGTTTCATTGAGAAGGTGAGAAGGTGGCTGAGGTTTGAGGATGACTGGGATCTCAGGATGGGGAGAAGGAAGATGGTCCAGCATGTACATAGGTGGACATATGTTTGCTCAGTTCACATGATATTTTGAGAAACCACAGGAAGTGTGACATCATTATTGTTATTATTATTGTATGTGTGTGTTTGTGCATATATATATGTGTGTGTGTGTGTGTGTGTGTGTATATTTTATATATATATATGAATGTGGTGGTTATTGAAGGCTGAGACAAAGAAGGAGATGAGGCTTGGGGGGTTAGGAATTAGGTCATGAAGAGGTTTATATAACTATTTAGGAAAATTTGTCTTTATTTTATATGTGATTTATAGGCATTAAAATCATAGTTACTTTTTGATAATCTAATACAAATCTATGGTGCTTTTCAGAGCATCAGTTATAAAATTTGGAACAGAATTATAAAATTCTTAAAGTCCTTGGGAGTCCTGGATAAAATTAAGAATATTCTCTATGAAAGATGGGAGGGCTTTGAATCATTTGGAATAGGACAGTTAAAAGAGGGCTTGAGTTTAGATCACTAGCTATAGTGTGGTGGAGAATTTAGTGAGGGAGACAATAATGCAGGCAAGGCGACCTCTTAGAAAGAAAAAGGTAAAAATTGATGAGAAATGCCAATATTAGTAGATGAAGAGAATTATCATGTGTAATATTTTTCAGTTCTGCAAAGCTTTCAATAGTCTCCCATGATATTCTTGTGAATAAAATAGTGAAACTGGGTGGATAATAAGTCTTACCAAGTGAATTGAGAATTAGATGAATCACAATATTCAATGACAAGTATATATTAATCTACACATATTCTACAAATGTTGAGCCATTTCTAAGTAGCGATTATTCTAAATCCATTTTAAAGTAAATTGTTCTTCTTTTTTCTTTTTACCTATTTCCTTAAGCTACAGTTTATTGCTACAAAGTGGGATGACCAAACTATAAGGCAAATACATTTTTCACTAATGACAGATTAGTTTGCATAAAGATTATACTTAATTAAAATGCTATTTAGTAATAAATGAATGCTTCTGTTCCCCTGCAGTACCTTAAGAGAGTCTGTTAGTATTATCATTAGAAAGCTGGTTTAAAACCAGAAGAATATCTAAGGTGGTGAAAAATTCAAACCTCATGGCCTAAGAGGACTATGAGGATCCTGTCACCTCTTTTCAAATATCTGAAATAATATTACCAGACATTGACTCAAGGGACCAGGGTTCATGGCCACGGATCTGCAAGTTAATAGCTTCGTGACCCTGGGCAATTCAATTAACTTTAGATTTTCTCAACCACAGAACAAAGGCAACAGAGTACATACTCTCTGTGTTTTAGAATTCTATGATTCTTAAGTTGTTTATAGGTACTAAGAAAATTTGAACAGTAGGAACAATTTTCTAACAGGGAAATAAGCTGCCTTGAAAATAGTATCTCTTCAGTGGAAGTTGGGGGAGAAGGACCTGTCAAACATTTACTGAACCTCTACTTCCTGCAAGATAATGGTGGGGTCACAAATATGTAAACTCTCAGGAAACAAGACATAAACATATGAAAAACTTAATTAACATAAGCAAACAAAAGCTTAAGACAATAAAGTGATAGCACTAGGTTTTTTCACCCAAGATTAATTGCCAAATAAGCCGGATGGGGGCACTGTTCTGTGATTGAACAGAAGGAGGCTTGGGCTTTGGTCATACAGATTTAGCTCTGAATCCTGGTTCCTCCATTTACAATCTGGATGACCAGGAGCAAGCTACTTAATGTCCATGACTCAGTTTCCTCATCTTTAAAATAGAACAGATAATAATAATATCTATGCTAAAGGCTTGTGGTGAACATCAAATGGGATATTTCTGAAGTCCTTAGCACAGTATGTACTCGAAAGACGTAATTATTGCCGTTTTTGTTGCTGTTACTTTGTCAGGGCAAGCTTTACTCAGGTTGTGGAAATAGAGTAGGTTCTTTGAAGTTAAGTATTTACTTTGGTAGGAAACAAAGGGAAATGATACCACAAATGGTATTTTTCATTGAGCATAAAGCTAAACTAGAATTGTCAGGTTTCTTTCATCACTAAAATTCTGTTATTGTAAGACGTTTGTTATATGTGGTTATTATATCTGTTTAAGTTGCTTGATATGATGCTTGGACCAACAAGAGGTAAACGTTTGCTGAATGCATGTCTGTCTTTTGATTCATTCAAGTGTGAGTTCTTGCAATAATTAGACATTGTACTAGGTGCTGAAGGATGCATAGAAAAATATAAGATATGCCCTAATCTTCATGAGGCTTAAAGTATGGAAAGGAACTATAATATTAGGTAAAAATAAACAGTAAAGCATTATATAAAGTTGGAAAATAATTTAATATTATAACTTATTGTATTACTATCAATGATCATTTTTAAAGAATTCAAGGTAGAAACAGTATTTATTATGTAAGTCCTTCCATAAAATAAAAGATCAAACACTAATATGGCTTTATGTTCTTTATACATTGAAGGGATAATCAAATTCATAATTTCCATTTCACTAGCTCCGTGGTCAGCAAACCATGACTCCTGAGCCACATGTGGCTCTTTGGCCACTTGAGTGTGGCTCTTCCACAAAATACCACATGCGGGCGCGCACGTACAGTGTGGTTGAAACTTCATGGCCCATGCACAGAAGTCAGTATTTTGTGGAAGAGCCACACCCAAGGGGCCAAAGAGCCACATGTGGCTTGCGAGCCACGGTTTGCTGAGCCGCAGTTTGCCGACCACTGCGACTAGCTCAAGGTCACTCTGCTAGTAAGTGGCAATAGTGAAAATCAATCCTAGGTCTCCTGACTTTAACAAAAACAGTAGTAGCAACCACAAAAACTCCTGTAGTTTTCACTGTATACCAAGAATTATTCAGGGAACTTTAGTTATATTAACTCTTAATCCTGGTAATATGCCCACACGGCTAAATTATCATTATTATCCTTGCTTTATAGATGAGCAAACAGGTTTCACATCATTCAGTAGCCTTGCTCCACAGCCACTCAGTTAGTAAGCAGTTAAGGACAGAATTGGGATGCAAATTCTAAATAGGAATGCCTGACTCTGGATCCCACACTCTAGCCTACTCTGTTTTAGGAGCGGAGTCAGAACAAAACTTTGTTAGGCATCTGATAGCGCTTTTGTAGTAGCCCAGAAGGATGAGTTGCTGCCATCAGGTTGTGGAATTCTGACAAAATAGCAACTCCAGGGTCCTGGAAAGCAATTTCATGTACACTTAGGGGTTCTGAGAAATGGAGAAAGACACACAGAGTCACCAGTGTGTGAGGATTATTTTCTGAAAGGCAGTTTTCTGTGACTCTCATCACCAAGCAAAATTACACACACACCACACACCCTAAGGTAAAAAAAAAATCTCATAATAGTATGAAATATTTAAAAGATAAGGTCCTTGATTTGTGGAATATGGAGTATAGACTGTGTATATACAACACTAAAGGAAAAAAGGGAATAGAGAGACATTTTAAAAGAGAAAGATACACCTCCCCCCACAAAAGGAGCCCCACTGGTGTGACTCAGTGGTTGAGTGTTGACCCAGGACCCAAGAGGTCACTGGTTTAATTCCCAGTGAAGGCACATGCCTGGGTTGCAGACTTGATCCCCAGTAGGGGACATGCAGGAGGCAGCCAATCAATATTTCTCTCTCATTGATGTTTCCATCTCTCTCTCCCTCTCCCTTCCTCTCTCTGTAAAACAAAACAAAACAATAAAAACATATTTTAAAAAAGAATGAATTTTTTTTAAATAAAAAGAGAAAAGGAAGCAAAATACTCAGGTCCAGAAATTGAGTAAAAGTACAAGATAGTTTACAAATAAGTGAGTGTTTACGTCCTGAGTTTAACAAAGATGCCTCATCTCACAACCTTGCTGGTCACTGCATCAAAGTGAAGCATGTAGTCAAGGTGGGCAAATGACCCTTACATCCAGAAATGAGGGTGACGGAGATGGAACAAACACATGTAAGCAACAAAGTCTCAGAACGCATAAAAGAAGAGAGAAGAAATTTCAGGAATTGCATGAAGCAGCAGAGTGGAAATTGGGTTAGTTTTTTTTTTTTTTAAAGCAGTTCATGTTAGTTGGAATAAAAAATAAATTATATTCAATTCTATAATTTAGAGTACATTCTGTATAATTTAGTGACAAAGACAAAGAAATAATATTGAGTTTAATTTGAATCCTGACTTTATCACTTACTGTGTGACCTTGAGCAAATTACTTAACCTCTCTGAAGTTTAGATTCATCATTTTGTAAAACAGAGATAGTATCTTCTACAGATGTTATGAAGATTAAATATGAGTTAGGATATCCTTGTTACCTAAGAATGGTCATTATAAAAAAGTTATCCCTAAACAAATGTATTTAAGTGGTTCCTATAATTTCAAAGGATATAGTGATAAAAGGCTTGGTTGGGACTCTAAATTATCTATCATAAGCTGTATTTGTGTGAAAAATTTTTATTACTGGTCATCAAATAATTAATGGATTCTTAGAATGAACAAAAATGATTTGTGTTGATATTTTGGGGAAGGGTATATTTTTCTGATAAAAAATTATATTATAGCTCTACACATCAATCTAGGTTCAAATTTGGCTTTAAATCATGATCAAGTGAGCCATTATTGCAGGCTTAATTGAGAGTTTTATAAATTTTCCTAAGGGCCTCTCAATTTCCTATGATGGAAATGTCTTTTTTCCTTCTTATTCGGGCATTAATAGTTTTATTAATTGTCAATTGACAAAGACTTTACACCATCACTTTCACTGAATTCATGGAGTTTGCTTTCTAAATATTTACAGATCAAAAAACAAGATCTGAAAGAAGATAGTTATTTGCCCACATTTTCACAGACAGAAGTGGTGGAGTCAGGATTCAAATACAGGTCCACTTAACTTACAATGAGCCACATAGGTTTCATCTTGACCCACAATGGCATTGAGTGGGTTACACCTGTTACATGTTTTTTGGTGTGCAAGGCATTCACATCCATGAAAAGGAGGATGGCACACTTAAGAAAGTCAGTTTTCATAAAGTAGAATAAAGGATATTGAATTTCTGGGTATAGAATAGGGTTATTTTCAGTTTTCTTCTTCATAAGTCCCTGCTTACCTGTTCTGGAGATATATCTATATCTATATATCTATATCTATATCTATATCTAAATCCATATCTATATCTATATCTATCTATATCTATCTATCATCTATCTATCTATATAATTTCATGTGTATATATTTCTTTTTAAAAATATTCTTATTGATTTCAGAGAGGGAGGGAGAGGGAGAGAAACATCAATGATGAGAGAGAATCATTGATCACTGCCTCCTGCATACCCCCTACTGGGGGTAGAGCACACAATCCCAGCATGTGTGCCATGACTGGAAATCGAATCCTGACCTCCTGGTTTATGGGTTGATGCTCAACCACTGATCCCACATCAGCTGGGCTGCATATATTTCGTATTTTTCAAATTCCACTCTGTCTAGAAACATATTCAGCTGACATTTTTGTCATTACAGAGAATTTTCTTCAAACTGCACTAATTAACATTCCAAAATAATGTATGACTCAGAAAATGGAAAAATTATACTTTGTTTTCATCCTCAACATCACATCAAACATCAACGCAAGGACTATTGTTAAAAATAGACATAAGGGAGAAGACAAAGCCACAACGCAATGTCTTCAGTATGAGAACTCACACAACCCTAGACAGTCCCATGTAGATAGCACTGAGAATGTATTCGATCAGACATGTGAAGCTGAGCCAGGTAGAACGTGACTCAGAGAGTATATATATCAACAGCTGATTTATGTAGAGCACTTATATGTAATGACCACTGTGCTAAATGCTTTACATGCGTTATGTCTTCTATTCTCAAAACATCTCTTTGAGGTACAAACTATTGTTATGTATACTAGTATGTTACCAGTGAGGAAGTTGAAACCTAGTGAAATTAAACCGTTTGCTCAAGGTAACTTGCTCTATAGTAAGTGATGTGCTGTGAATGAAAACCAAATCTAACTTCAATTGCATTAGTAAACCCTACCCTGTATTATCAATGTTTGCCCATTCATGTTAGTACACTTTGTTCCAAGGTACAGCTAGATGCACAGCAGGTATTCTCAGTGCAGCAGTATCACCCCACAGGAGGTGAAAAGTGGTTCTTGGGGGAGGGGGAGTGTAAAAAAAAGAGAAAAAAGTGATTCTTGGGGAAAATAAATCTTACTTTTTTATATATAAAGCATGCAGATATACATGCAGTACATAACCAGATGTACAGAACATCTGTGATTATTAAAATTCTACTGGGGAGCAATTATGGAAAAAGAAAGGTCTAAAAAGGCTCCCTAAGGGAGGGAGGATACAGAAAAAAAAAGTTTGAGAATCACTGGTCCATAGTTTAAAAGGGCCATGGATGCTCATGACCTGTACACCTCATCAACTCTTTTGGAAAAAGTCTAAGGCACTGGATTTACAGAAGAATAATTGTTTATTTTAAAAACTATTTATTCAAGTTTCCACTGAGTGAATAACTGTGGTGCCATAGTTATGGGTGATATAATCAAGATATGGGGAGAATATCTAGTAAGGGCCTTACATAGGAACAGAGTACAGGAAAGGGAGGCAGGAGAGCTTGGCCAATCCAGAGCTGTTTTCACTTGGACAACGTGGGTGGTCCCTGTACTGGGGCAGGAAAGTGGGAAATCTAGTCAGGGGATATGGTCAGAGAAGCTGGGGTAACCCTGGTTTAGGCTTTGAACCAAACAGGAGCAAGGCCAGAATACAACAGCCTATAGGGGACAGTGACATGAGCACCAAGAGAAATTCCAAGTAGTCTGTTTAAGGAATGGGAAGAATTAGAGGTTCCGAAATAGCCATCCAAGCATGTTGGGAAGGAGGAGTATGCTTTTCGGTGAAAAGCCTGGTGTGGACTTTCAGAAAGGTGGTGGCTATGTAACCAAAGAAATGCAACAGGTAGAGTTTCACCTTCTCAGATTAGAAAATATCTGAAAAAAATACTTCATGCTTGTGAGAATATAATGAAGTAGGCATGGTGATATAATGATGGCAGTTAAAATTGGTATAATCTTTCTAGAAAACTGCTTTGGCAATGGGTAGCATGAACTTTTAAAAGTTTCATAATTTTAGCCCCAAATTCCAATTTTAAGAACCTATTCTAAGAAAATATCTTAAGGCCAAAGAATTATGTGCAAGATGTTCACTGCATGTGGGGCAACTTGAAGCAATTTATATACCTAACAACTGAAGTGAAATGAATCATGATTCATGACAGAATGAAATGTGATGCAGATATTTAAAAGTTCCCAGTAATTAACAATGGAGCTAAAAATAATCACATATCACATTTTCCCTATTAGGTTGGAAAAGGTGAAAAAAAAACCAACAACTGAAAATAACTCCGTGTTAATTAGGGCACAGAAAAATTGTTAATCATAATCCTGGTATGAACTTTGTGTAGGAAACATTTGGTAGAATGTAGTAATATTTAAACTGCATCTCCTTTAACATAGCAATTCCATTTTTAACAATATTTCTTTCAACAAATTCAGACACTGCTAGAGGATATGTACCTTTGACATAGAGCAAAAAAATAGAGGATGAAAACCCAAATATCCATTAATAAAAGATAAGTACATTCATAAAATATAATACTATGGAACCATTAACATGATTATATAATACATATGTATATGTATACATTATATAGTTGCATATGTATATGTATATGTGCACACATGTATACACAAATGTAGTAAACTTAAATAGCTACTATTGACAGTTATGAGTAGATTACATAAAATTGTAGATAACCTATTTCCTGTATTATAAGAAACATACTTTTGAAAACATTTGAACATTTCTGAACATTTCTATAGACACTTATGGCATACAGTGGGTTGAGATGCATCTTGTAATCAATGTCAAAAGAAAGTTGGCAGCTGCTAACAGAGCAGATTCCACTGTTGGCTCTGCCTGTAATCATGGGAGTATAACCATGGGTAGCGTAATCAGCTCATCTCATGGTCTCCTCAGTTGAGTTGAAGTACTTGAATTGATAGTCTGTCATGTGATTGAATTTCAGTTTACATTTGGACCCCTACTTTCCTTCAAAAGTGTTTTTTAAGATTTCATCTGATGCAGTAAGAGTATTATGTACAAGTGAGTAAAGAAGCTATTTGTACGTAGAAGAAAAACTGTCACATGCAACATCAGACAGAAGAAAATGCCATATTGTTTGAAATCTAAACCACAGCATTTTGAAAGATAAGACAAATAGGTTATGAATGAATTATGCATCATAGAAGAACTAGAGGCCCAACGCACAAAATTCGTGCAAGAGTAGGCCTTCCTTCCCCTGGCTGCCAGCACCGGCTTCCCTCTGGCACCCGGGACCCGGACTTCCCTCCGGCCCCCGGCAGGCACCCGGGGCCAGGGCTTCCCTTGCATCATCTGGTAAGTCTTCCGGAAGGATGTCTGGTCTAGTTAGCATATTACGCTTTTTATTATTACAGATATGCAACTCAGGTGCTAAAACTGTGTTTGTCAAAAACTTCTAAGTGACTTTCAAGATTAAACTCTCAACTTCAAAGAGAAGAAACAGGTCATGATTATGAACATGTGGAATATTACTGTGATATTAACATAACTTCTGATGGCCAGAAGTAATTTAGATGTATCTTTAAGTCTGAATATAATACAGGTTTAGACTCAATTTCTGATGGTTATACTGAAGATAGTGACGTGCATTTTGTCTGCTATTGTTGGTGAGAAAAAAATGCTTTTCTACATTTAATCGAGTTTATTTTGCACCTGAAAAGTTGTTATTAAATTGATGGAACATATTCCAATGCATGAATTCTTGGATTCAAATAAATGCAGTGTGTGTGTGTGTGTGTGTGTGTGTGTGTGTGTATGCTTCACCAGACATTAAAAATGTTATCTCTACTAATGTCTCAACATCATGCTTTCAGGGTTGTATTTATTTATTTATTTATTTAAGTTCCAGGATCTTTTTTCCCCCCTTCAGCTTTATTGAGGTATACTGAGAAATAAAACTGTAAGATATTTAAAGTGTGTATGAATGATGATTTGATTTACATAAACATTGTGAAAGGGTTCCTCCCATTTAGTTAAGTAACACATCTAACACCTCACATATTTTTTTGTGTGAGAACATTTAAGTTCTGTTCTCTTAGCAAATTTTAATTGTACAATATAGTATTGTCAACTATAGTCACCAGGTTTACATTAGCTCCTCAGACCTTATTCATCTTACACTTGAAAGTCTACCCTTTTACCAACCTCTTCCTATTTCCCCACCTCCCCCAGCCCCTGGAAGCCACTTTTCTACTCTCCATTTCGATGAGGTTGTTTTTTTTTTAATGACTCCAAATAAGTGATACCATGCAGTATCTGTCTTTCTCCTTCACGCTAACGTCACTTAGCATAATGCCCTCAAGATCCAGATGGCAAGATTTCCCATCTGGATATATAAAGATATCTGTGTTTATCTATACTTTCCCATACTGTTTAAATTTTAAAAAGTACTGTGCTTAAGTCAACGGCATAATTAGGACAAAGAAAATTATGTTGTAGTTAAGCTGCTTATGAAATTGAGAAACCCTATGGCAGTGGTTCTCAGCCCTCTGGCCCTTTAAATACAGTTCCTCATGTTGTGACCCAACCATAAAATTATTTTCGTTGCTACTTCATAACTGTAATGTTGCTACTGTTATGAATCGTAACGTAAATATCTAATATGCAGGATGGTCTTGGGCGACCCCTGTAAAAGGGTTGTTCGACCGCCAAAGGGGTCGCGACCCACAGGTTGAGAACCACTGCCCTCTGGTAAACAGCACCCCCTATCTGTGTGACTGAGTGCCAGCATGAAATCAAGCCCCAACGCCAGGTATACTATGTCCAGGGGACAGGACAGCAGAGCCAGCAGAGGAGGAAGAAGTCTGTGCAAGCCTGTCTGCTGAAAGCCCATGTTCCAGCAGAAATTATTACCACACACATGTTGCAAAACAGTCAAAGACAAAAAGGATTAAAATCTTAAGGGCAATGACTTATCTTAATACTTTATCTTAAATGCCATGTTTTAATGACCCCAAATCAATCTTTGATCTAATAAATGAAGCGATGATTATAGAATTCTTAGCACATATTAAGTATTTATTAATGATAATTATTATTTTAGGAAATGATTACATTTGTATAGTATAGTTTATAAAGGCTTTTTACAAGTAACTGACTAAAATATCTTAGGGGTGTATATATATACTAGTGGCCCAGTGCACGAAATTCGTGCACGGGGCCTGGGGGTGTGTCCCTCAGCCCAGACTGCACCCTCTCCAATCTGGGACACCTCGGACATGCCCTTGCAATCCGAGACTGCTGGCTCCTAACTGCTCACCTGCCTGCCTGCCTGCCTGATTGCCCCTAACAACTCTGGTCTGCCAGCCTGATCACCCCCAACCACTCCCCTGCCAGCCTGGTCACCCCTAACTGCCCTCCCCTGCTGGCCTGGTTGCCCCTAACTGTCCTCCCAATCCCCTGCTGGCTTTTTTTTTTGGCCTGCTCACCCACAACTGCCTTGCCCTACCAGCTTGATTGCTCCCAACTGCTCCTCCCCCACCGGCCTGATTGCGCACAACTGCCCGTCCCCCCACCAGCTTGATTGACCCTAACCACCTCTGCCTTGGCCCTGCCACCATGGCTTTGTCCGGAAGGTCTCCCGGTATAATTAGCATATTGCCCTTTTATTAGTATAGATGGCATTGATTTAATAATTCATTCTACACACATTAAAAGGGCTTAGAAATGAAAAATTCTCCTGAGCTTTGACATCACCTGTTTGAATCATTGCTTCATTCATTATATCAGTTCTCATCTCTGAAGGGGAAAGTCAGAGAGCCAAGAGTATAGTGGGGTAGGCAGCCTCAATCCCTGACAGCTCTTCTTTGAAGACACAATAAAAAGCTATTGTGTGACGATGGCTAACAACCACACAAAGGTAAAACAGTTCCCCCTGGTTATTCTTGGCTCATGGTTCTTTTCTCAGGAAGTTTGTCAAATCTGCTGAAATGCCATGATTTATAAATCCTTTAATAAAACAGTTGGTAACATTTTCTTCTACATCTCCCATCAGCATTAACACAGCATCACCACCACTGCCACCCCTTCCCCACCCCCAGGAGTGTATTGCATGGCAAATCTTTAGTTTCAACAAGTCAACTTTAATGACAGGCTCTGGTGGAGGCAGGAGGGGGGCTGTGCAGCAGGGAGGAGGCATTCTGCTCCCAAATGATTCTCCTGAGTCATAAGCAGCAAAGACAAGACTGCTCAGTGTTTCTGAGGGAGGCAGGGAGGCCGTGTAGCAACTCACAGATCAAGTTGCCAGATATTTTATGTGGAAGACTAGAATGCTACAATCCAACCTTTTCCAAAGCTGGCAAGATCTAAATGAAACACAGCCATGCTACAAGCAGGGGATGTGTGAAGTTGGACCATAGTGGTCCTAGCTGGTCGTTATTGGGCATTTTGCATGCACTGACCTCAGTACTTAACTATTTCCCCTTGACTACAACCCTGTGAAATAGGTGTCGCCAATATTCCAATTTCCAGAGAAGGAAATTGACTATGATGGCTGCACAGCAAAATGTTAAGGTTTTCCACTAATATTTCATTAATTTCCACAAAGTGATAAGGGTTTTTTTTTAAAAAAATATATTTTATTGATTTTTTACAGAGAGGAAGGGAGAGGGATAGAAACATCGATGAGAGAGATTGACCGGCTGCCTCCTGCACACTCCCTACTGGGGATGCACCTGCAACCAAGGTACATGCCCTTGACCAGAATCGAACCTGGGATCCTTCAGTCTGCAGGCCAACGCTCTATCCACTGAACCAAACCCGTTAGGGCAGTGATAAGGTTTTAACTAATTCTGCAATTGATACATATCTGATAAGAAAAAAATTAATAAATTCATAAAAGACCTTGATAAATATTGCTATGAAGACAGATATTGTTATGACTGTATTCATTTAATCAGCAAGTGTTTATTGAGTGCCTACTATGTGCATGGTACTATGAAAGATATTTTAGTTACACTGGTGAACAAGACAGACATGTTCCTGTCTCCATGGAGCATGGAAGCCAGACATTAAACAAGCAGTTATAATAATGTTTAGAGAATGTTATAATTCAGAAAACAGGGTGCTTTGGAGGCACCCAACAGGGAGACCTAACCTGTTCTAAAAATTAGGAATAGCTTCCAAAGAAAGAAATATGAGTGACATTTAAACGTATGCTTTGAAAATATTAAAATGTTGTTATGTTAGAGGACTAATATAAATACTTACGTAATGTTAAATGTTAACCTAAGGTATATTGGGCATTATTCTAGGTATTAGCAATAGAGAATCACCAACTGGTTTGCGCTAAGTACACACACACATACACATACATATAGAGAAAATGATATGGAATTTATATATGTATAGGAGGAGGGAGGAAAAAGTGTGTGTGTGTGTGTGTGTCTGTGTGTGTAGGTGTGTGTGCACGTGCACGCATTGCCTCTGAAATTAGCTTTTTGCATCTGAATTATAGCCTCAGCACAATGTATCTGCAATCACAGTCCTGGAAAAGCTGGTATTTTTCTTCTAAGCTTGATGTCTGCAATTTTCCTATCTGGTACTTAGGGTAGGTAAGAAGTCCAAGAGGCCGAGGGGCCAGACCCACAGAACAGAAGAACTTTCCAGGGAGAGTGCTGCAGGGAAGAAATGGTCGCGAGAAAGAGCAGGGATTCAGTTAAGGAAACAGGTGGGCGATTTTGGCAGAGAGCCCTAGAATGCAGAGAAGGGTGCTGCTGAAGAGGTGACATTCCCGAAGGCGTGATGGGAGTAAAAGCAGTAGAGAGAAGCACAGAGCAGCCAGGGGATGAGTGTGGGGGAGGCTGTGTGTGCAGAGGATAGAGATGTTACTCAGGCACAAGGACACTTAAGAATGTATGGCTGTAGGGTTGTTTGTTTTCATTACCAAATACAAGATGATTCTGTAGTGAAATAAGCTAACAGCACTCTTCTGGGAACATCTTGATGTTAAATTGCTCTAGGAAACTGCTCAAATATCTAACAGTCACATTTTCTGCTTGTCATGGAAATATCTTTCCCTTCCTCCCATCTCACAAGAACACTTGACAGTTTCAAAAGGATATACTCTTGGATGAATGAATTTAAAAAGTTATTACTTCTTGAAACCTTGGCTTTTTTTTATTAACACAATTTACATAGGTTAAATTTCAGTGAAATTGTTTATAAAAGTGAAACTTTAGGAAAAGCTTTGACACTCTTGTGAGCTAGAACCACTGTCTAATACTTTCCTATCTCTAGTTAAATTCAATTTGAAAGTGTAAAGCATCTCACGTTATCTGCAAAGAAACTCACAAGCCAATGTTCACTGGACAGTTGGTCAGTCAGTGGCTCAAACCCTTACTAAGTGACCAGGCTGCCTAAAGCATTAGAAGAACAAAGGAATGAATAAGACAGGGTAAAGTTTTGAGCACTATAAACACACTATTTAGATGCCAATAAATAATACTTTAAAAGAATTAGAAAAAGTGAATTTTTTTTGGCATGAGAATCTTTCTTCCTTTTCTACATTCCCTGAGTAGAAAATTAAAGATAACGATAATTAATATTAATAATAAATGTGGGTAAAAGCAGAGTGCCCAAGAAGAATATGCGAGAAGTATATTCAATAAAATACGTTGAATGACAGGTTTTTGGAGTACAAAAATTTGGGCAGGGGCACTATACTTAAGGCGATTTAACATGTCACCATTTCTATGTCATTTTATTATCACAGCAGAAAATTTTAAAAATTCTTTCAGGTTGCACTAGCTAAAAATATCTGAGACTAATGTACAAAAATGATAAAAACGAAACTTATCCATTTTTTTTTAACATAGCTATCCTTGCCCGGCTGGCATGGCTCAGTGGTTAAGTGTCGACCTATGAACCAGGTCATGTTCGATCCCTGGTCAGGGCAAGCTCAATTCCCAGTGTGGGGGCATGCAGGAGGCAGCCGATCAATGATTCTCTCTCATCATTGATGTTTCTATCTCTATCTCCCTCGCTCCCTGAAATCAATATTAAAAAAACTAAACATTGTCCTTTAAAAACAAACAAATAAAAAACCCACATAGCTATCCTTGCCCTGGCCAGTGTAGCTCGGTTGGAGCATCATCCCGTACACTGAAAGGTCATGTGTTCAATTCCCATCAGGGCACATACCCAGGTTGCAGGTTCAATCCCAGTTGGGATGCGTATGGGAGGTAACCGATAGATGTTTCTTTCTCTCCCTCTCATTTCCTCTCTTTCCAAAATCAATAAAAACATATTCTTGGGTGAGGGGTCATCTTTTATTTATTTTTTTTAAGTTTTCCCTTAAAGTTTATTTTAACCCTTTGAGTGCCAATATCCTAGGAACTATGCTAAAATTGCCAAGGCATTTTTGCTGATTTTACAGCAGTTTAGGAAAAAAATTATGAATCACAAGTAAATGAAGTTACATATTCAAAAACTTAAGGAAACCTTTACCACATGTTTTCTGCACTTAAGTGCCATCTGTCAATAAAGAGTGAACTACTAGCATCTAATAGTGACACTGCAGGAGGAGCGGGAAAGCGCTCTTGGCACTTTTGGCGAAATACAGGAGGAGCGCAATTGCACTCCCAGGCACTTTAGGGGTTAATGCACTTTCATATGCATAAGCATTTCCTGATAAGGAGGAATGCACATTCATGATATGGATGCTCCTCTAATCCCTTGGGAAGCTTTGTTTATATTTCCCAGACTTGAGCAAAGACACAGTACTACCGGTTCCAAGTAATTTCTATTAAAACTTTCTTACGTGACTTCTCTTGGCCAAAATTGAGATGCTTATGGAATTTGGATCTTATAATTAGAATGACAATGTTACCAAATTTAGATATTCAAAAAATCTATGAACAAATATATTTTCCTAAAATATAAAAAGATGTGGTTCACATTATGTCACTCCACACACTTATTAATACTTATATTTGATCGATAAAACATATTTTAAAAACAAACCAACAACCAAAAATTGTCTTTAGATCGGTATCTTTAAGGAGAGACTATCTCTCTCTGTTAAAAGAAACCCCGAATAAAACACAAGCAAATGAGCCAGTAGATACTCGAAAGCCAAAGTAAACTGCAACATCAAAAAGCCTGCCAAAGTGTTGTTTTGGAACCTCAGACAATTATTGAGGAGTGCCAGTGGTGTGCTGTTTAATTTCTTGGTTAAAGCAGGGTACTCTACAGCCTCAGCTGAGGCCAGGCTGCAGCAGAGAGAGGGCTTTTCCACAGGCAGGTATTTATGGTACCTCAGGATCACCAGTCTATTCAATCGCAGCTTCTCCTTTTGGGATGTACTGTTCAGTAAAAAGACACTTGGGCACTTTTTAATTCCGTCTGATTTAAAGAGGTAGTATATAAGGTCATAAGTTTATAGACTTTGCATCTTGGTTATTACAAAATTAATGACCTGAGACTATCAAGCTTCTGATGTGCTGTGGCCTGCCTCACCTCCTGTCCTCTACCTGAGCCAGGACAAGAAACCAGGTATTGGGAAAGTTTTAAATCAGACCCGATTTTCTGCTGCTATCCCAACTACCCCAAGCTAAGGACTTCCATCTCCAGCACCATTTACAAGGAAAATTCACTGCGAAGAGAAAAAAAAGCCACACCACACAAACTACTTAAGAATCTATAAGTCATTTCCTTGTTTAAAATTGCATTAAAACACACACTCAAGTTAGGAAAGTTTTTTTGTTGTCATAAAACACAAGTTCAATATTTAGATTAATTCTAGAGTTGGATATTTTTTGGCTGACTTTTGATCCCTGGATACATTCAGCTATTTAAATGGTAGAAAATAGGGGATTAAGTGATAAATATTTACGTATAAGATGATCTGTTAATTAAGTTAAATTACTTCGTTTTCCCTCCACCATTAGTTGAAATGGGCCATTTTATCAAGTGTCTGGCCTGTGAAAATGATTTAGAACTTAAACATAAAACAGAAGAATGCTAATCCTTAATACAGAACATAAATTACTCAGCAGAGAGGTTACACATCTGACACATTTATGTATATTTTCCTTCATCTTCTAAAATGGCAAGTCCAATGATAGTTGTCCATTTTACTAAGGTCATTCCAGTCGCAATTTTCGGAGACAACAGAACTGTTTACAGAAAATACCTCCCCCTCTTCCTCTTCATTGTTCTGCTCTTCTATGCAGCTTCCTTGTCATAGGAGATACAGTACATACATATTTACATTTTACAATAGTGGATGTTGTATCTGAAATGTTAATTATCTAAAACGGAATTAAATGCCAATTCTAACCAAAAATGTCCTTATATTTGTTGCATTGCATTTGCAAGTGTTAGGAAGGAGCCCTGGTTGACAGAGTTAAGTTCCTTGGACAAGAAAGGTGTTTTATTTTGTTTTGTTTTTTCAATTTCACACAGTTAATTAAGTAACCATATTAATTGCAAATCCGTTTTAATTTTTTTTAAATAAAATAAATTGAAGTTCCCCTACAAACCAAATTAATGTAATATTTCTTTAGTAGTTAATATTTTCTAAGTAGCCATAGCATTTTATATAGAGAGTGAGCCCAGGTCTTTTGAAGGGAACTGGGATTCGGAAATGCAAATGGGAAGAAAGGATGAGGGGAGTATAAATTAGAATCTGGTATGCTATGTACTACTTACCTTCAAAAGTCAAATAAAACTTTCCTCTGTCAAACCAAACGAGGGAAGGCTGTTCATTCTCTGTATGGCCAGGAGTTGAAGCGGGATGGGAAAGGTTAAGGAGAGGGAGAGAGAAGGACACAGTATGAGTTACAGAGCAGGTCATTAATCTCACTATGGGGGAGGGCGGAGGCACTGCATGCCATTAGCGTGCAGGGAAAAGGGAAGGCTGGCAATCTATGGGTGTTATTATTTTTTTTTCTTTTCTTTTTAGTTCAGGAATCAGAAAGCAAAGCAAAGCTATGGAGGCCTAAAGGGATGGGCATGTGTTGTCGATAGCTTGACATTCGGTGCTTGTACGCATGGAGCGGAAGTCTTCCTGGCCATGCAGGGGAATCAGCATATTTTAACTGCACTAGTTTGGGCAAACTGTCTTTCAGCAATTGCTGTATCCATTTCATCTTCAATGTCATCCCCTTCTATGTTTTAAAAAAGATAAACTTGGAGTTATGGGTCACATAAACTTAGCTTAGGTTTTAAATGACAACAGCATTGCATATCAATTTAATGCTCCTGGAAGATGTCATATATCTTCCATCCCCTTCCCTGGAATCACCTTAGGCATCCAGACACAAAACACCCTTTACCTATGTACCAAAGAGAAAACAAGATTACTAACGGTGCGCTATAATTTTTTTAAATTAAAAAGCAGTCACTGGACATGTAATTCTGAGCAGTTAAATTATTCCTTCCTTTGTAAATTCACAAAGCAATAGCATCTCACCTTTTCCAGACCTGTTCGCTGAGAAACTGTCATGCAACCTGCTGCTTTTTAAAATATGTTCACTTAACAAATTCAATGGCATGAGTTCCACAATGAACAACAAACAGACAGGGTGCATCTGAGAGGCACTGGACACTCATGAGGTGAGTAGCATGTCCATGACGTTTATAGCATTCAGATGGCATAATGGCTTGGATTTTTAACGTCTAGATATCTAGACATCACTTGGCTAGCACCATACCTGCTGGGGTTTCACAGCGCCTTTCAAATGAGGGCAGTTTGTCATAAAAAACATCATCTTCTGACACTACGGACCAAAGAAATATAAAGGGATGGAAAACAAAAACACAAATACAAATCCCAAATGAAATCAAGGTCACACATTACTGACTGAAACACAGGAATGATTTTAATGGAAAAAGAAAAAACAAAACCTAGGACACTGAGATTATGATTAGGATACAAAAAAGCGATGTGCTTGTTTCATGATGATGCTATGAGAAGAAACTATAATTTAAAAAATGACAGGTTTTAGCATGTGAATTTGGCTGAACTCAGCTCCATAGAAGAAATCATACCCCCACCTTTTTAGGGGGTTGTTAAAGGTAGTATCATCAATAATTGACTTGTGCAAGTATATTTCACTCAGACACAATTCTCAAGTGGCCTGACATATGTCCATCAACAGAACCTCGTCACAGCTCAACAGAATTACCCAGCATGCACTTCTCCCCATGGGGAAAGAGAAGCTTTTAACAAGACCATAAAAAA
This sequence comes from Myotis davidii, assembly GCF_000327345.1. Taxonomy (NCBI): domain Eukaryota; kingdom Metazoa; phylum Chordata; class Mammalia; order Chiroptera; family Vespertilionidae; genus Myotis; species Myotis davidii. Next base: position 337,582 of record NW_006293234.1, on the reverse strand, counting down.
GCAACAGTATAAATCTGAGGTCAGTGAATGAAGCATCCCATTTCACCTTCATCAATATCCAAATTCAATTTGCCTTGTACCTGTCTTTGGTAGTTGTGGACTGTTCATTTTGAACAGCATTACTGTAATTCCATCTTTGGCTATAGTGTGCAATTACGGCCAAATGTCTGTAAATTTGTCTCAATAGCTGCTCTGGACTCCAAGTGTTCCAGATCTTTGCCTATGGTCCCCCATTTCACCAACTAAAAAATGCAGGTCAATTAGAGTATTATTTTATCTGATTAAAAAATAATACCCATAGATCTTAAGGATATTATTACAACTTCAATGGAAAATTGAGTAAAATTTGTACAATGACCAGTAAGGGAGAATCCTTCTGACAATGTAGAGAAGATAAGGAAATGAATGAGGATAGTAACACTATTCCATAAACAAGGTTTCTTGGAAAATATCCTACTAGCTTGCTTCCTAGACTTAGGGAGTAAGGCAGAGAAACTCTTTGTCAATTCCTAAGGTCCTAGGATATCAGCTGTTAATCAGTTTTTATTATACATGTGGCTTTCTTGGAGGCTAGAACAAGCTAATGCAACTCCTGTAAAGTGTCTAGGACAAATGAAACTGGCACTAAGGAGCACACTCCATAGTCACTAGAGAAAATAGGAAGCAAAACAGTCACATCGCAGGAACTGAATGTAAAAACAGTGCCTTTTCATACCCAGGAGTGGGAAATGACGGAGGATATTCCTTTCTTTTGAAGAACTGATTTCCTTTTTACAATCTTGTTAAAATGAGGAGCCTCCAATAGCCATTTGTTCTTTGAGCTGAAGTTACAAAATAATATTTCATAAAGGTTGATTAGTATGCTGATGCTTTTTTTAAATGGTGGTTGTAGACATTGAGGGCTTAGAATAAAACATCCTAAAAAAAAATCAGAGATCTCAAAAAAGGAGTCATTGGATAACCCTGTGCTTGGTTTAAATAAAGGCAACACTCAAATGAAATACTAAAGAAAACATTTCCTTAAGGACTAACCATGGAGATAGCCCCAACTTCATTTAGGATGGTGAAGCCAGTACTGGAAACAAGCTTTTCCAAAAAAAAAAAAAAATAGCAGAAGAAAAAAGAAAAAGGCTAAAATTAAAGATGGGGATT
>NW_006293234.1:317957-326447 GCF_000327345.1 Myotis davidii | reverse complement strand
AAAAAAAGATAGCAGAAGAAAAAAGAAAAAGGCTAAAATTAAAGATGGGGATTGTTAATTGAGATCAAGAATATCCACCTCCAAATGCCTATTTTTCTTTTTGTGCAGGATAACTGGCATTAATACAGGTATTTGTAAAAGAAATCCAATTCAGAAGTGGCCTCCACTTTGGAGAGACAAAGGTTTGGAGGAAATATTGTAAGTTTTAGATGCTATAATTAACACTTCGAAGGTCTACATCCACACCTAAGGAAGCATCAGCACGCTTCCTTTGTTGGCCATAAGTGATTATTTCTCTTTCATTCCAGATTCCTGGGATATTAAAGAGGCAGATACAAATGCATAATTAACAAGTGAAGGAATATAATGAACAGTATATTTAACAGTGAAGAGAAATTATCTTTACTCTGTTTTTTTTTTTCATTGGGCTCTGAAATGAAGATTCTGCAAGCATATAAAAACAGTGACTATCATCCACAGAAATAAAAATAGATATTTACAATTAGAGATAATTCCCTGTTTATTTCTACCGCAAATCTCCAGGAGTTTATTTCTTATAATAGAATAACTTTATATATCTTCTATATTCCCACAATATTAGATTTCTCCCAAAATCATAGAGTGAAAGTCCTGTGAGATTTTTCTGAGTACAAAAAGAGTTTACTGTATTGTCAGGTGTGACATCAGATTTACTGCTTTATAATATCGGATAGGGGCATATTCTTATATGAACTGTCATGTAGGAAGATTAAACCTGCTCCTAAAATTTTATTCCTTAAATTACATTAAACTCTGATTATTGGTTCTCACCACACTTGCCCAAATTTTGGCTCAAGTGTGACAGGAAATGTCAAAAACTATTATGGTGGTGGGAGAGGCTTTGGGGACTTTGCTGCTATAATATCTCCCTGGGCCATTTGACTTCATTAGGTTGACATGCCAAGACAGTCAAGAATAGCCAGTCTTTGGTTCTGGACAGCCAAAGCATATCCTCTCCAAAAAGAGATAATCACCAAGACACAAGAAGCTACTGGGCGGCCAGTCATTTGACCATGTATTTACTTCAGTGAGAAGTGGCTGTCAGGTGACCCACAGCAGCGGGAAATAAAGGACAGGAGAGTGAGGAATGTAGTGGGAAGATGAAAATGAAATGAAAAACAATAAAACCAAGCAGAGTAACTCAGAGTGCTCCTCAGCAATGAAGCAATGTGACTATCCTCTCAGGGGGCTTTTTTGTGACCCCCTCTGTGGTTCACCCTGACAGAGTGCGTACTAGATGTGTTCAGAACTAAAGTCACTGGCCAGGATTTGAGATTTCGGCAGCAGGGAGTATAAAAACACACTGTAGAAAGCATAGGCGCAGTTCAAATCTCCCGAGTGTGCAATTTTATCTGAATCTCAGTGAGTTGAAAGAACATGTCAGACGGTCATCTGAGGTCACTTGAGGTTTGTTTTCTGAGTGACAGCTTATATTCACTTTCCTCTTTGATCAACCAGGAACGTCACAGGGAGTGGGAGGGACAGATGATCTTGAGAAAAGCAAGCAAACAACAAAAAACTAGAGCAGGAGTGGGGAAAAGGGCTGTAACAGTCAAGAGCACAATGAGAGTTCAAAAATAAGGTTGGGCTGTTATAGGAAAAACAAACAAACCAAAAGTTAGAAAGAAATGAACTAATAGGCATATAAAAATAGGAAGCCCCAACGTGCCCCAATTAATGATGCAGATAAAGAATACAGCTGGCTGTATATACCCATAATGGTAAGTATCTGCCTTGTTACTGCACCAAATGAAACTGGACAACTGGCTATATTTTCACCAAATTTGAAGGATTCTTTTGGACTGGTCTATATAGAGCATGTGCTATAGTTGAACTTCTCTTTGGGGCCCCTAAGAGGCACACCTTAACTTATTTAGGCTTTGATCAAGCTACTACTCACATGGGCAACTCTGTAGCGGGCGCTTGGTAAGTAGCAGGGATTTATTTAGCTTTGGTTCATGATTCTCCCAAGCAATGCAGAGTGGTCAGCTGGCTTATAATAATGGGAGGCTTGGAGGGGAGTTCTGACAATAAAGGAAGACAATGGGAAAACATGGAATGGGAAAGCCCCAGGTAAGAGACACCATGCAAACAGAAGATGCAGCAGGAGCCTACAGACCATGGTGAAGACCTTGAGAGGGAGACCAGCCTTGGGAAAAGGGAAGACGCTCCAGGCAATGTGAGGCATTTAAACCTGGGAAAACCATCCAGCTGAGCAGCCATTCTCAACTCTTCACTTTCGTCACACCATAAGGAAAGAGACTCAAAGGCATTTACTAAAAATGCCAGCAATGATTTATTTCTCAGGGAACACTGACCACGTATCACTGAAAAGCACTAGAAAAATATGTCAAAAACTTTGCTCAAGTTCCACAATGCCAATGTGTATACCATCTGTCAACATAAGAACAACCAAAACTGATGTAGAAATGAAAGCTTCAAGAAAATAGAAGTTCTAAATTTTGTGATTTCTGAGGTGGTGCACAGTTGGAATTTAAATTAATATTCCCCCCTCAAAGGAGATAATTTAGATCATAAGAAATAATATCTAAATTACAGGACCTTATGTGACGATTTCTTCCTTTCTTTTATGAATAGTTCTGTATGGAATAGCATAAGATAATTCCTGCATAACACAGGTGTTAATGTTCTTTTATTTATATGCCTAGTTGAAGCACTTTGCCTCCTTTGCTGGGAAGGTAAAGAGTCAGATGATAGTAGCAAAACACACAGCAAAACAATTCTGACCAGAAACATAGGCCTCAGGGTTTCCAGGTCATAAATATAGCCAGTCAAAACCACCAATGGATTAAAAGAGAGGAGATAACGTTTACCAACTGTGGGAGTGGTGGCTGCACTCAGGGAATTGGTGGACGATATTGAAGAAGTGCTTTCAGCCCGCGCTAGGGGTGCTATTGGAGGAGGGCTGGAGGAATGGATGGGAGGGCTAAAAGGTCTGGGCTGCAGAGAGAAGAAAAGAGATGGAAAATTAGATACATAGGTCGTAGTACTTCCCTTCCATATTTTTCATGACTCCCAGTCCCAGCTATAACAACCCAGGTTCTTAAAAGTACAAGAGAAACCATTTTTACACTGAAATTGATTATATCGACACTGGAGCTTGTAGATGGAGCTAGGGGAACCATAAACCACAAAGTGCTACACTCAATAGGTAAGTGAGACTTAGAGGAGCTGGGACCTGTGATGTGGTCAGTGGTGTTTCAGGACTGTGAACTCACGTGCTCTCAGGGACTAAGCAGGTAATATAATCTGAGAGCGTAAACCCATGGAAAGAAATCTGAATACAAAAATGCTATAGTGTGCTAGCTAAACCAAATATTATGAACATCACCAGTTTATGGCTCCTGTGCATGGATTCCAAAGCAATTCACCTCCACTAGAAGTCTCTTTATTGTTCACACAGAATCTGTTCCACCCCTTAACCTAAAACACGATGTAAGAAACTTCTAGAATAAACTCATTGGGCCACCACTGCTTTATATCTACATAGAGTGCCACCCACCAATAACTTCTCTGCAGTCTAGAGACAGAAATCAGGACTTGTCCTCTCTTGGGGTCTTTGAAAAGCAAACATATATGGTGAAAAGAAACACCTCCCTTTCTAAAGAGTTAGCACAATTGAGCATGACTGTCTTGATCTGCATCAAACGCACTGTAGCAAAACTGAGGGCCTAGCGTTCCTTTTCCTCCCATTGTAGACCTTGCCTTGAAGATGGTAGAGTTTGAGGATGCCTTTCAGATGCCACCTGTCAGGGCCATTTGTACAAGTGACCTGAGGCTTGGAAGCAGAGATGGCCCGTGGGAAGGTTTTTCACTCCTGTTTGTCACGCTCACCATGAGTTTCTGAGCAAACCAGGGCAGAAGGGAACATACCACATCTCCGACTCCAGGTTTTCCTGGAGGTAGCTTTGGCCGAGATGGAGGCCGGGGAGGAGGTGGTGGTGGGGTGGTGCTGCTGCAAGGGACCAAGGGAGTGGCTGGCCGAGCAGGGGACGATGCACCTGAAAAACAAGCTGGTGTTAAAAGGGGATGGAAACAGGTGGCCAAAGTGCTGTCATCACTTAATCTCTCCTTCCCCATTCAGTCCCAGACACTTTTTTTTAACTTCAGCCATTACTATATTCAACACTGTAGCAGGTGGTATTTTTTTTTAATACAGAAAAAAAAAATCACTCAGTTGAACTGTGGTTGATGGCAGAAGCTGAAGCTCATTGCCTTTTGTTGTCATGTGACACCCAGTGAAAGGTAAATCTTTTACTTAGTGACAGAAAATACATATTTTAAGACTCTTTTGGATCAGTGGAGGGTAGCTTTCATTTTGACCACATACCCACCAAAAGTATGATAAATTCTTTTGCTTTTTGCGTATTCGGCATTTAGTTATGTCCTAGATGCAAATGAAAGTTAGAACTTGAAGGAAAATGAATGATTTTTCCACATTATTTAAACATGTATAAGAGAATTACCCTGTTTACTATGCTTCAAGAGATGAGTGCTAACTTTAGAAATGTAAGCAAACACTTGCTGGTAAGCAAAGGAAAAAATGTAGGAAGGTACATTAGCTGTTGCATGAGCATTTTGTGTTTAGAAGCTTGACAGAAACACATTGAATTGAAAGGATTTTCTGTTTTGAAGGAGGCTGCTTAGGAATCTGGTCCACATAGAGTCTTTCCACGATGATTTTGGGGATGATTTTTAAAAGAGCCTCTTGGATTTACTTTTCTGGCTGTCAATGACAAACATGTGAAACACAGACGACACACAGAGGCGGGCATGCACACCAATCAGCACACCAGCAGGGTCTTGGACTCGGGGGTCTGCCTCTCATCACACATGTGTCTGGGATTCCTGGGTAAACTGCTTGGCTAAAACCCTTAAGAAAGTCAAACCAATATTCCACATAGCTCTTATTCAAAAATGTTGCAACTACTCCAGATGTCTTGTCACTTTGGTTAGAAGTACAGGTGTCAAATCATTACAAGAAAATGCTAAGAAATCCTGCCCCAGGAAAATATCCCTCCCCCTCCCCACCTCCTTCCAATAAGCCACAAAACTCTGCTCCCTAGAGAAACCCAGACCAGCCTCTCCCTCTCCAGATTTTCAGATTCTCAAAGAAGCTGAGCAACAAACTCATCCTCTCAGCATCTGCTCTCATCTTAGGAGAGTCCCTGGGGGTCGACTTTGCTCCTCTTGTTTAAATGACTTGAAATCTTGAGCATGTTGTGTTTCTCTGTGCTGTTTATTCTAAGTAGAATTTCAATAGTGGGAAATCCTACTAAGAATTTTGATATCCCCATCCCTACACCCACCTCCTCTCTATCACTACCACCTTTTTACTATGTTCTTACTTTTTATTTTATTGGGCCAGAATCTGTGTTAGCCATTATCTTATTTTTGTTTCCACAGTAAGTGTTAGAGGAAGGTCTTGTTACTGTTTCAATGGGAAGTAGAGCTCAGAGATATTCAGTAACTTGCTGAAGCTCACACAGCTCAAATGATCGATTTAACTCCAAAACTCAAGCTCAAATGCAATGTCTTGTAGATTTAGGTAAACTGTGGAGTTCAACACTTTGCAAAAATTAGCCTGGTCCTATTTTTGCATGGGCAGCTTGCACATACATCTCTCAATATGAATATTAATGTTTTTTTTGCTAATCTTCTCTTGAACAACAAAAAAAGAATTATGTTTTGACAAGTCTCACTACAAGGTTTTCTTTCAAGTTAATAGATTTACGCCCAGGATGGTTGCAGAAAACAGAAGTGACAGCAAAGAGATGGGAAATGAGCTTTTAAACAGCTGGGTTTGTCAGGAAGTCCCCTGGGGCTTTTGGGGAGTTCTATTTTGCTGGAAAATCATGTACAGGAATGGCTCAAAATGTCTATTCATGGGCCTACTTCCAAGAAATAATGTTCTGAATCAATCTCAGAAAAGGTCAGCTACTTGCCCTTTTCCTACATGTTCCAGAAGGGAAATTTTAAAGACTACTTTCAATAATGCTCGGGAAAATGTAAAGGGATTATCATCAAGGCATATAGAATACTAAAAAAAACTGGATGAAAAGACAGATTATCCGAGTTGGCCCTGCCTGCATCTTATCAACCAGGGAATCTTGACCTCTCTGAATCTCAGCTTCCTGTTTTAAAAAATGAGACATGCTTCTCCCTTATAAGGTAGTTGCAACAATCAAAATGGAAAATGCTTATGAAAGTGTTTGCTAAACTATAAAATGCTATGAAAATGGAAGGCAATAGATGATGATGATGGTAAAGATGTGTCTTTCGATAAAGACAGAACTAAAAGCAAGGAAAGAAGAGGCTATTAACTGTTTTTCTTTATGGACATTTATTTAACTCACTTCTTTTCCCTCACTGGATTGACTTAATTAGTTTGTTATGAAGTTGGAGGACACTGAGGGAGTGTTTAAGAACCCAACCCTACTCGACAGAACCTTGAGGATCAGGAGAGGATATTCAGGGCCTGAGGGGGTATTTCACAACTAAACTAAGTCTTCCCGTGCTTTTGTGAGATTACACGATTGTTAGTATTTTAAGAGCCAGAGGTTATCATTTATACATGTCTATCATTCTCGGATCTTCAATTATACTTTCATTTCCCCTTCAAGCAGTGTTTATTCCCAAGAACCGTGCTGGAAAATAATAAGACAACATCTCCAGTTAGGGCTTAACTTTAAAAAAATCACATGTATATTATCTGAGTTTTGTGAGTTCAAAAATGTTGGCAACCATTGACATACTCTCAACCCATTTGCTGCTCTCAACCTGAAGTTCCATCATAGCTTCTCTGGTAACCCCTGAAAACAACATAATTAGAGCTTCAACTTTCATCTCTCTGTGTGTGTCTAGGTGGGTGGGTGAGTGAGGGTGTCAGTGGGAGCACCGGGGGAGACATGGTAAATGGAATCCAATAGACCTGGGGTCAGATCCTGGCTCTGCTACTTATTAGCTTTGTGTCTATGGCCAAGTTCCATCTTTGAGCTTCTGTTTCCTTTCTGTAAAATGAGGCGAATGCACCACAATGCTGTGGGAAGAATCAAGTGAAATAAAGTATATGCATTTCAAAATATGTAAGAAACTAAACAGCCTTTTCCAATTGTGTTTCTTAGAACATAATTCCATCATGTATTTGAAGAAAGTATTAAATGTGTGTGGGAATGGTTACAAACTATGTTTCTTTTTCAGTGACCAGCACATTGTAAGTCCTAAAACAGCCCCGTCCCATGGAGCTTTCTGCAATGATGGAAAATGTTCTAGAATGAGTGCTGTCCAATTAGATAGACACTAGTCACATGTGCCCATTGAGCACTTGAATTGTGCCTACTTCATCTAAAGAACTATTTTTCATTTTAATTAATTATAATTAAGATTAAAATAGCCACATGTGGCTAGTGGCTTCCATATGGAACACTGCTGCTCTAAAGAGACTTATAATTAGGAAATATATTTGATTAATTCAAACCCAGGTACCCCAAACTCATTTGCTTATGGATGTGTATGTGTTTGTATCTGTGTTTAACATCTTTTAATATTGCTTCAGTATCTCAAGTTGGAGAATGTTGCACAGAAGAACATTCTATCTTTACTAACACCTATCTTTCCCTGGCCTCCACATTTGCTGCAGGCCAATGAGACTCTTTCTCCTCCCCATCCCCTGGCACACAACCACACAGAATAGAGAGCCTTTGCCAAGAATCAGAGTTTGCATTCCAGTAAAGCCATGTTCAAGCCAAGCTAGGTATTTTTAACTTTTGCCACAAGGAAATTAAACATCTTGAAGTAAATCCTTAACTTCCAACTGTTTTTCAACAGCAGGTAACTCTTTTGATTTACAAAGCTGCCTTGTGAGAATTGCCTAAAATTGGTGGGTGACAGTTGCCTTGCTTTGGATGAGATTTTTTTTAAAGTGAGCATAATGGTATTCAATGAAACAAAGCAAGAACTAAGTGTTATAAAGAGCAGGGAGTTAAAAGCATCGCTACTTTTTAAAACATGAGGTCATATCCTGTTGTTGTAATCCTAAATTCACATTTCTGCCAGTCTGTGTATATTCCATCAATAAAACCTTAAGCAGCAAATAAACTGGGACTTAATTAAAGAGATAATGGTACAAAGTTTCATTTATTCATGAGCTTCACTGGTTCAGTTCAAGCTTCCACTTAGAAATTCAATCCCTTAATACCAGCAAAGTATAGTTTTTTTTTCCAGCTCAATTATCAGGAATCAATAGATTTCACTGGCAGCATTTTCAAGTAATTAAAATAAGAGTATGGAAGCTAAACATTAAAAAACAAAACTCCCAAAGGTTCCAGAAAGAAAGACAAAGCTCCTCTCTCCACTGATTATACCAGTGGTCAATTCAATTACACAGACATCTGCCAGGGCCTGTGGAAGGTGGTGGAGGAAACAGATGAA
>NW_006293234.1:311438-317893 GCF_000327345.1 Myotis davidii | reverse complement strand
GAGCTTAGTGGCCTGCCCCTGGAGACAGGGCACTATTCCTTGAAAAGCCCTTTCAGAAGACTGAGAGCCTGGCCTAGGAAAGAGAGCCCCATGAAAGACAACAGAAATGTGCCCCTCTTTGACAACAGAAGACCAACTTCTCTGGGTTTTGGTCTAAACTGAAGGCTTTACAGAGAAGTTGGGATCTTATATCCCAGAAGAGACCTAAAAAAGCAACAGAGGATGAAGGTGGATGCTCTAACCTTCTAGAATTATAGAGATGAGCACTGAGGGGTATGCTTTGAGAGAATATTGGTGATCTTATTGATATAGTGCAGTACAGGTGGGTGTCAGTTATCAAGTAAGTTTGGGATACTTCGTAACTAAACCTTAGAAGAGTGCCTGTAGACAACAGTGGTTACAAATACTAGTTATGGATTAGACAGACCTGAGTATGAATCCCAAGACTATCATCTCTAGCTGAGGAAACGGGAAAATTACTGGATACCTCTGAGCCTCAGTTTTCCCATCTGTAAAGTGAGGGAAATAAGAATACCTACCACAGGGGGTTGTTGTGAGTATAAAATAATATGCACTTAGCATGGTGCCAGGACAAGAAATTATAGCTGTTGCTATTATTGGCAAAATAAAGGCTCTCAAAGGTCCTATGGTAAAAAAAATTTAACAAAATCTGATTTTGTTTTGACACATGCTTTTCAGACTTATGTGAGTATTAAACAGTTTTCATTTTTTACGCTTACAGAGGAACTTGCATACACAGAGCAAGCACTGAAAGGTACTCCAATGGAAGAGGCAGCAATGAGGACTATTAGAATGGAGACAAATGTCTTAACTAACTTATACTTGGTGTCCTCTTTCAAAGCAAATGAAAAACAAATAGCACATGGCACCCCAGGAAGGTGCCTAAACCAAACCCACAGGCATGGGAGGGCCTTGCTAGGCAAAGGTGTGCGCCAGTGGGATAAACAACATGGAAGAAGATGCTTAAGAAAAATATTGATCTTTCTTTGGTATGCATGGCAGGTTTTCCCATCTTTTCATAGTGAGAAATCACAAAATAAAGCTTCAAATAAGAAAACAATAAAAACTCAGATTCAGTGCCAACATTTGCATACATTATTCTAAAACTTATGCTTCTGATGGCCTTTCCCATCATCACCTGTCACCACACTTAGAGTTGACAGGATAGGCTGATGAGCATGTCAAAATGAAACCAGAGACCACTTTGTCTTTAGTGGCAGCTTGATTAGGTTGGGGATGTAGTGAGGTATCTTCTTTTTGCTGTCCCCTAAAATCTCATTTTCTAACTTTGTTTTTCTGAAATAAATTAGAGGGGCTAACATGGTTCTCCTCTCACACAGAAAGAAAGAAAAAGAGAAAAGAGGAAAAAAAACACCCCACATTGATTTACAAAAACTAGGGCTCTTGGGAAAAATAAATTAATTAACTTGATCTGGGGAATCCTTTAAAAAATATATATATATATCTTGAATCATCACGCTGTGTACTTTAAATAGCTTACAATTTTATTTGTTAATTATACCTCAATAAAGCTGAAAACAAAACAAACTAAAAACAAAACAAAATAAAACTAGGGCCGTTGTGGAGACATCTGACGAGGAAATCAGACATTTAACATAAAACTTACTGGCTATGAAATCTGTCTTTCTAGAACTTTCCTGAATTCCAAACAATGACATCATAGCTTTGCTGAAAAACGTACACTCCCTAATTGCAGGGTGGGAGGCTGGGCAGAACACATCCACAGACTTGCACTATGACTGCGAGCATTCGATGGACTAGGACATGCCACGGGGCCACAGGACACCCGAACCAGAGGAGGGATGACGGAAGCTCTATAGGCAACTGCCAGGAAGGAAGGTGTTGCTCAGTCTGCAGCAGCCATGGCCATTCCCAGTCACATGAAGCACACTCAAACAGTAAGACGTACCACTGGTGGTCCCTGTACCACTGCCCGAGCCAGGTCCGGGGGACGAAACCACAGTTCTGTAGGTGGGTGGTGGTGGGGGAGGCGGAGTTGCTCTCTGTCCCAACCCAAAATCTTTAGGAGATGAGATTGTTTCTAAGTAATCATCTTTAATGAAGCTCTGCTCAGCGACTTTCTTCTGGACTTCTTCTAAATTGAGCGGCGATGGTACATTTCGAGGAGGCCCAGGGGGCCCTGGAGGGCCTGGGGGGCCTGGGGGGCCTGGAGGACTTGGGGAGCCCAGAACTGGGGAGTCATCTGGGTTGTCTGATGCAGCTGGTGGGGATACCACCTTTTCCCTTGGAGTCAACTCTGGAGTAACACGTTCCGGGGACGTATCAGAAAAATGGACCCACTTTTCTTCAGCATTAACAGCAACAGACTTGGGGGATAACACTGGGCCAAAAATGCTGTCCAGGTCATTGATTGATGGTAGTTTTTCAATTTTGACCTCTGTGGCTGACTGGTCATTTCCTGTGGTTAAAGTAGTTGATTTTACATTTTAATTGAGTTTAATATTATTTGTCAGGAGGGTGGGGTGGGAGGGGTGAGGTCAAGCCTGGTAAGTAGGTTGCCTTTCTAGATGCTTCACTGGGCATATTTCATGATGTAAAAGTATTTTGGCTGAGCTGAAGGGGAGGGGAGAGTTCCCTGCGTCATCTTTCTTTGTGATTATCTGCCCTTCCGCAGGGTGACTCCTGTTAGCTACTTCTACCATCATCGAAAGAGCTGAGAATGCTGTGCTCTCAAGGGCGGTTCCCAAGAGTGCAGAGTGCGATCATTCTGAGGAGGCAGTGCTAGAGTCACCGAAAATACGGGCACGGGACTACAAATGCCAAAAGGGCGGTCCCTTGTGAAAATCTGGCCTCCTGAAATACATGTAATACAGTAAAAAAAAAAAGATAGCCGAAAATCACCCTCATAATTAATGATCTACTCTAGCATACTGAATAAAAATGTTTGGTGAAACTAATTATAATATCTGTTAGTTAAAAAAAAAGCACATAATTAGCTGTATATCTTCCACCTTAAATATACCAGAAACACAGTACAAAGATTATTTAAGGGCTATCTCCACACGTATATCATACACATATACATCCCACACACAACACACACATAGGTTATTGAGAAGACAGTCACTGCTTATTAGAATTGTTACATACATATATACCTATTTCACAGGAAGAAAATTATGAAAACATCTGTATAATTCCTTTTTTCATCAAATCTAGTTGGTTAACGTCAAAGGCATGACTGTGATTATCTATCTATCTATCTATCTATCTATCTATCTATCTATCTATCTATCATCTATCTATTTGAAGTCCCAAGACAGAAAATTATGTTTTGATAAATGTTAATATCAGCTATTCTTTTTCATTCTTATCAGCCATATGAGAAAAAAGTTCAAAACTACCTCCTAGATCTTGGCAGGAAAGATGTGATAACAATTGTAGTGTGAGGAAGTATACTTTTTTTAAAAACTGAGGCTACTCAAATTAAAAATTGTTACCTAAATAATTGCAAGGCACGAGCAGAAGCAACCAGCTTAGTGCTTCCATATTTCACATTTGAAAGGAGTTCACTTCAAGGTTCCAAGGCTACAGATAAATGAGGCAGCAGTTTGCATAGCCCACAATATTTATAATTTCAGGTAAATTTATTTATATGTAACATATTTATGGAGATACAAGGGGCCAAAATGCTTTGCACTTGCAAGCGCCTTTCCTGAAGACACTCTGGATGACTTCCTGTTGGGTTTGAGTCAATATAAATTTCATAAATGACTATGTTTTGCATTTGTTCTTGTTGATAAATATCCCACTCTGTAGCTATCAAACCCACCAGGCTGCAAAAATAGCAAAGGATGATGCATGAAGTTGCAATAGCATTCCCAAGGTGATAAAGAACACATTCTAAAGGCCCAGATACATAAAATAACTATTACTGCTTTTGTCTTGCTAGCCCAATAAAACTAGGTAGATTATAAATTGAACATATAGCATTGATTTCAATAGAAGAACAAGGGTGCCTTAGAAATTATCTGTCTAAAGGCATGCAGCACTTGCTTATTCTATTTCATCATCTTTGCACATCTTTTTGCCATGGGAAGCTAGGTACTTTTATGATTACTAAGAAAAAATTCCCCACCGCCCGCGCTTACCAGTATGCTGCACATCCTGGGAACCATTTCATGTTTTTATAGACTAAACAGTTTTAATTCTGGCAAAAATGTTGTCCGTTCTTGGAAAATTAACAGTTTTGTCTTGAGACTATTAATGTGCATATCATGAAAATGAGATCCAATGAAGTGACATGTCAATTAAATAACGGCTTTCGACATTGAGATTTTTTTCTTTCATTTTACAAGTAAATGCGACCCTCATTCAGCAATAATATACAGAGGAAAAATTAGTTGAGAAAGTGAATCTTTTTGTGAAACTTGAGAGTGATTCTTTAAAATAAGCCCGATTCGTGATAGATTGTAACAGAAGTAAAACTAAACGCAAACATTTTCATGGTTAGTCTAGTCTACAGCTTGCCACACATGATGGGTACATCAAGGCCCGGGGATACTGCTCTGATTGCCACATCATCCTGGAACAGAAAGACTAAAGCTTACCTGGTCCAACTGTGAGGGGGGAGCCTGTTCGGGGTGGGGTGGCTGGTACATTTTTTGGAGGCAGTGGAGGAGGTGCTGCCAAGAGATGAGAAGCCAAGCATTATTGATTACTTTCTCCCTGAGTTACACAATATTCCGTAGCGAAGCAGGATTTAAGCTTTCATTCATATTCTTGCTCCCAGAAATGGAATAGCCATTAATGGTCTAAATATATTTTTAAAAATTCAAAGCTAAGGGATGATGCAGGACCCATTCAGATTCTTCCACTTTATGATAATAAAAATTTGCCAAAAGAATGTCAGATAATAACCATAATAATATTATCATTTTAATAATTCATTACTTTATGACAAACCTCCTATATCTGTACTAGGAACTAGGTACATAGGGTTGAATAAAAGGAGCCTCTGCCCTCAAGGAATTTCTGACTTAATCATTAGGCATTAATGTTAACACAGTTACAATCCAGGGTGTGACCAAGAAAATGAGAACAGCTTGGGTGGGGACTCAGGTGAGAAGTTCTTAACATAGTCAGGATATTATATCCAGTCTTTGGAAATACTGGATCATGTGGCTTTATATGGATTAAGTCTGGAAAATTTTTCTAAGTTTCATGTCTTAAATTTTAGTATATTTTTGAAAGTTTGAAGCAAAATGATTTGAATCAAAGAAGAATGAACACTTTACCTTGGTAAAACTTACAGAAAAAAATACCCTGAAGATAGAAAAGGTATTGTGTAATGGCCCCAATCCTTCTGAACTAGACTTGTCATTTTTGTAGGCAAAATTAGGAATTACTACTTCAACAGTACTTTTGTTTTTATCCTTTCTTTAAATTAATGTTTTCTTGTCATTGGCCATATTTGTTATATCCAAGGAGTTCATTCCACTGCGGTTCTAATCCTTTGAAAATACATCTTTGAAAGTTCAAGGTTAAAAAGTGTTGTTGATTTTTTTTCTGTTTTATAAAGGAAACTAGAGGCTCAGTGCACGGATTCGTGCACCAGTGGGGTCCCTCAGCCTGGCCTGTGCCCTCTCGCAATCTGGGACCCCAAAAAAATTCCCCACCGCCCGAGCTTACCAGTATGCTGCACATCCTGGGAACCATTTCATCCTGGCCCAACATCCCCTGAGGGATGTAGTAGTGCGCAAAACAGCAGGTGGCCAGGGAGGAGCCCAAGTCTGGGCCGGGCACCAGGCCACTCCCACACATACTGGCCCCTGCTATGCCTGCCACTGCTGCTGCTTGGTAGCACTGCACTGAGGCTGGAAAGGCTCATGCTGCTGCAGCTGCTCTTGCCAGCCGTGAGCCTGGCTCCTGGCACCCATGGATAAGCTGAGCAGTGTTCCCACTATGGGAGCATACTGACCACTGGGGGGCAGCTCTTGCATTGAGCGTCTGCCCCCTGGTGGTCAGTGAGCATCACAGCTACCAGTCGAACAGTCACTTGGTTGTTCAGTTGCTTAGGCTTTTATATATATAGACTAGGGGCCCAGTGCACGAAATTCGTGCACTGGGTGTGTGGGGGGAGTGTCCCTCAGCCCAGCCTGCCCCCTCTCACATACTGGGAGCCCTCAGGCGTTGACCCCCATCACCCTCCAATTGCAGGATCGGCCCCTTGCTCAGGCCTGACACCTCTACCAGAGGCGTCAGGCCTGGGCAGGGGACCCTCATTTCCCCCCATCACTGGTTCTGCCCCCACCCCACGCCCGATGCCCCTCGCCCAGGCATCAGGCCTGGGCAGGGGACCCACAGACCCCTCCAATTGCTGGCTCTGCCCTCGGCCCAGGCCTGATGCCTCGGCCAGAGGTGTAGACCCCCATCCCCCTCCGATCGCCTGA
>NW_006293234.1:277638-308328 GCF_000327345.1 Myotis davidii | reverse complement strand
CGGCAAAGGCGCCTGATTCTCTGATCATGGCTAGGTTTCTGATCACTGTCAGTGGCAGGGGGCTTCTTCCTGCTTTCCCTTTTGCCTCCCTGCATTGTACCTACATATGCAAATTAACTGCCATCTGAGTTGGCAGTTAATTTGCATATAGCCCTGATTAGCCAATGAAAAGGCTAGCGTAGTACGCCAATTACCATTTTTCTCTTTTATTAGTGTAGATATTCTCAGAAAGATTGGATCACATGGCTTTATAGCAACATTTCCAACAAATAGCCTCTTGGGTCACTGATTAGGAATCCCTTGGTTAATTCCTATGATTATTTTTAGGCATCAAAAAGCAGAGCTCTGGGGATGCTGAACTGGAAAAAGTATTAATTGGTCTCTATGCGAACCTCACAGCGTAAAAATACCCTCTGCATCCTCCCACCATCCCCAAATACCTTTCTCTAAGATCCAATAGGATTTTTAAGGAGTGCTTTCCCCATGCACATCTGCTAAGATAAGTCCACTGAAATGAGAACTCAATAAATCCATCAGACAGGTGGCTTGACCTAATGAGCAATCCATTCAGCCCCAAAAGCCCAACCCATTGCAGGCAAAGGGCTCTAAAGATCTTCAGGTCCTGGAGTGGGGAGGGGCATGCTGGAATAAGATGGGCTGATGGCCCTGCTTTGAGATAAATTTGCCCAGATCTCCTATCTCGGCTTCTCTCTACCATATAGCATCATTTCCCTTGCTCTCCAATTGTCATTCTCTCCTCTCAATGTGGCCTTTCTATCCTATGCAGCCTCAGTCTGTAGGACTGTCAGAAACCACACCTGACCTGGTGCTGTGTGATACCTCTGCATTGCGTGACAGCCCAGGCCTGGAGCATGGTAGGTTCTTGGCTCACTTGCTTTTCACTCTTACATATGCACACTGAATGCATGACTAAATGAATGAATAAGTGAGTCTGTGGAGTATCAGAAGAGACTATGATCCAAAGTTACTGATTTTACTTTATTTATGTTATTCCTGCCTTGACAACCTGCCTTGGCCCCTTTAACTCTAAAGCCTGTTAGAATAACATCTCTTCTGAATATTATACAGTCCAAATGTTGCTTATGTAGACTTTCTAAAAGTTGCCCAATTTCACTATGCAGACAGACAGTAAAATGAGTCACTTATTTTTCCAGACAGAGCAGGCACATAACTTACTTCCAGTGGGAAAAGGCCTTGTTAACTTTGGCGACTCCATGCTTGGATTAACTGGTTGGCCTGAACCCCATATCTCAGGCTGATCTAAGGGAACTGGAAACATAAAAAAAAATTTCCAGGGTGAGTTTACAAAAGAAATGCCTCTATATTTTAGAATTTAACATTTCAATTTAAAGTTGAGCTTCACAAAATTACTTCCCTCCTGCCTCAGAATTAGCAAATTAATCTAGGAACATGCTGCTCCTTGTTCTTTTCAAGCAGAAAATGGAAACAGGAGTGGCGGGGGGTGCTTTTGTATGTGTACAGGAGAGTGTCTGTGTGTTTATATACAGCTAAGTAAAAACTGCATTTTCTTTCTGGTTGATCACTTGAGGACATTCTGAATACACTGGCTCAGTTTCTGGTACCCATTTGAAAATCCAGCCATTAATCTCATGGAAAGCTGCTTTAAGTTGGTTTATTTAAAGTTTGCTAGAAATATCAGTATGTTTAAAAAATTAAAATGCCTGGGTTCTATACAGTGGTTTGTATCTTTAAAGGATCTTATAGGGTCTTTAAGTAAACCTTTCACAGCATCATAGAAAGAAATTAAATGATCAAAAAATGGTAAACACTTAAGAGAACAAGAAAAATAAACAAGTGCTTAGACATCTAAAATAAATGAGAGCAATTAGATATTGAGTCTAAGGACACTGACTCTAAGATTTCTTCGACTTGTGTTGTCTTCCCCTTTTGACTTTTTTATTGCTATGGTAACAGTGTAAATAACCAGCTCTTTCCAGCACCTATCATGTACCAGGGGCAATATAAGTACTGATTGTAATTCATTATGTTATGAAACACAAGCTGGAAAGTTAGTTGAATATGAATTTGAAGGCAGCCTCCATACTTATTGTAGACCTTGGGCAAGTCATTTAAACTCAGAGCTTCCCTTCCTTTAGTGTAGACATAAAAGCAATCTCAGAGATTTATGTAAAGGATTGAAGGAGAATATAAATATAATGTATACAAGATGTATATAGATCACTTACCACAAGGCCCATAGCTATTACTATATATATTTAATCCTCAAAACACCGCCATGTGAAAAAAAAATACCACCATGTGGTTGGTATTAGTGCCATTTTCAGTAGAGGAAACCAAAAATTAGAGTGATTATATAACTTGCCCAAGAGCATACATGGTGAACACAGAGGAGCTAAAATCTGATCCCAGGCGTACATGCATGCCTGCCTCCAAAATACATATGCTTTCCCAGGCTTTTAAAACCAGTGATCGAAAAATCAATAAAAAAAAAGTGAGAGTGTGTATATATGACAGGTGAATGTGGGTATTAGCAAAACAAATGTGCTTGGTACAAATGTTGGAACTTCACGGAATTTCTGGGGCCAAAACCACCTAAAGAGCAATCGAGCCAGGCTCACTGACAAGTCCAGGGGTGAATCTCCTCTTCATCATAAACCTCATAAATGGTCTTAGCATAAAAGTAAATATTCTTTAAGGATGTAAAGCAGTATTTTCTTTTTATGGATTCAATGTTGAATACCACCTTGAATTTTAAGGACTGTTTTCTATTTTGTATATTAGGTTTTGATATAGTTATGAAATTCTTTTAATAGGTAGATTTAAATGACACAAATCTAATCCCACCTTCAGTCACTACGTAATTATGTCCTTAAGAACGGGTGATCACAGATAAGTTAATAAGAGACCTAAGTTGTAGACAAATCACTGAAGGAGTATTTAGGGATGCTTCTTATACACTTTCCTAACCAAATCACTGAAAAATGCTCAGATGTGGCTGACTGCGAGCTGTCTTCCAGCATTCTCTCCATTTCTTCATAGTGAAAGAGTTTTAGCTGGCCCTGTGGCACTAAATGATCTATCATGGGCTCTGGTTCGAAGTGATGTATGTCTCTTCCAGATTTTGCTCTTACAAGAATTGGCAGTGCGGTCCTTTCGCCTTCCCGACCTTACTCCCCGCCTTCTTCTGACTGAGAGATGGTGGGAGCTGAAGCAGCCCTCTCAGACCCAGAGAAGAATAGCAGAGCCAGCCCACCGTCCTATGTTGTTTGAGACTGTTAACGTGAAAGGGAAATAAAATTCTATCTTGTTGAAGTCACTATATTTTGGCGCCTCTTTGTTACAGTAGCTTAGCCTACCTATTATGGTTTTAAGTCTTGTCCTTAACCTTTAAATAGAATTTCCCTCAATAATGGATCCTAGAAAAATAATATTTTTTAATATATGTGGCATGGTGTTCTTAAATGATTTTTTATAAGAGCATTTTCTATTACCAAACACAGCTACTGGAGATCTGATGATACATTAAGAATATGCTTCAAAACACATATATTTACTTTAAGTAAGTTAAAAAAACAACAACTACAGATATATACATTTTTCCTACCTTCTGTCTTCTGTTCATCAAAAGTTGATTCTAATGGTGGGCCAAAGAGGGGAGCTAAGGCCATAGTGTCATCTGGAGGTTTTTTGCTAAATCACACACATTAAAGCAAAACATAAAGGGGATATTAATGCTGAAAAACACATACACATTTTCACATATTTTTCACAGTAAGGCAGATGTACGTGTGCACTTGTGTCTGTATGTATGCATGTGTGTAAGTTCCCATAGGTCTAGAAAGTATATGTAAGGATGTCAAATGTATTATGGACAAGGGAGTTGGTAGGAGATAAGACCCCTCAATGGGGGACCAAGGTGCCCTTTTAAATAATTTGAAGGAGAGAACCTCTACCTAGAATAGATAAGTTTATTGTAAAGTACCTTACTCTCTTAAGATCCCCAAACCACCCTAGCTGGTTTGGCTCAGTGGATAGAGCCTCGGCCTGCGGACTGAAGGGTCCAGGATTTGATTCCTGTCAATGGCACATGCCCGGGTCACAGGCTTAATCCCCAGTATGGGGCGTGCAGGAGGCAGCCAATCAATTCTTTCTCATCATTGATGTTTCTATCTCTCTCTCTCCCTCTCCTTTCCTCTCTGAAATCAATAAAAATATATTAAATAAACAATAAAATAAAATGTTGCCAAAGCACACAGCTCTAAATGTAGAATATAGGATTCTTCTAATTTGAAAAAGAAAAAAAGATCTCCACCCATTGATATTTGTCTTCGCCACATCTCTATGTTATAGTTAATGCAGTTTATAATTAGTGAAAGTCAGGCCAGCGAGGCTAAGTGATAAGCCACCCAGGAAGTTTGTGTTTAAATAAGAAACTGGGCCTACCAGCTTCTAATTGCATCCATCCCTGCCTCCTACCCAATACACTAGTTATAACCTCTTAATACCTTAAGATAGCACATCTCAGAAAAAGAAAAAGAGTACTGAGAAATCAGGAAGGAAAAGAGAGTAATAAGTTAAACTCTCATCTTTTTTCCCAATGATTACTTAAACTCATTATTAACGAAAGGTTGTATAATCTTCTCCATTTCTTCCCTAGATTAATCCTAATGAATTCTTTGTGTGGGTGGTGGGAGGTAAGAGGTGAAGGGGAGAAGGAAGAGGTTGAGAAGGAGGGAAAATAAAAAAGATTCATCTTTTAAATAGGAGTCATTTGGAAAACAATGTCCATTTGTATAATACTTGCTCAATCCAATAAATACACAGTATAAAATACAATGTTTTGCCGTAAACAAAACAGAAGATTCCTTTGGTGTGTGGCAGGTAAAATGTATCATGAAATTGTATCTGACTAAACAGGCTATTCTTCGTAGAAAAATATAAACATACTAGAGGCCTGGTGCACGAAATTCATACACTTGAGGGGGGGGTCCCCTCAGCCTGGTCTACGCCCTCTAGCAGTCTGGGAGCCCTCAGGGGATGTTTGACTGATGGCTTAGGCCCACTCCCTACTGGCTGAGCAGCGTCCTCCCTGTGGGAGTGCACTGACCACCAGGGGGCTGCTCCTGTATTGAGTGTCTGCCCCCTGGTGGTCAGTGCACATTGACCAGTCATTCCAACATTCAGTTAATTTGCATATTAGCCTTTTATTATATAGGATTTCAGCTTGGTATACAGACCCCAAAGGACCTCTTCATACAAATTTTCAACCTTGCTATTAGTGAGGGGACTGCACGTTCTGATAGATAGTTACTGTAGGTGACTACAGAATACTTTCTCTGCCCCCTGGTGGTCAGTGCACATTGACCAGTCATTCCAACATTCAGTTAATTTGCATATTAGCTTTTTATTATATAGGATTTCAGCTTGGTATACAGACCCCAAAGGACCTCTTCATACAAATTTTCAACCTTGCTATTAGTGAGGGGACTGCACATTCTGATAGATAGTTACTGTAGGTGACTACAGAGTACTTTTCTAAAGGTGTCTCTCAGGCTGCACTTATATGAGAAATGATAACATATATGAATCACACTATGAACTTACACACATGGGCAGGTCCTTTTGTAAAAGGAGCTGAGTTTAGTCCAAATGAGATAGGCTACATTGTTAACAGTGGTGATGCCTCGCATGAAACACACCAGTGTCTTTCACACTTACCTGATGAGTTCTGGTGTCGGTGTGGAACGCCTGGGTCTGGCCACTTCTTCACCTGATACACAGGACAAAGGAATTTTTAGGCATATTTTTCTTGCCATTCCTTACTTATCTGTCTTATGAGCTATGTTTGGAAACACTTAAAGAGTTAAGTCCCATCAATAAGCAACTCAACATGAAAGCTTTGAAAAACAAACCCACAAAACAAACCTTCTCCCCTGGCAATGCAACAGTCTTATATTAGGCATATGTAGTAGCATTTTCTCTGGCATTTGTAAAAACCTAATTGACCAAGGAATTATCACGCTAAGCATCAAATAGAAGGTTTGTATACTGTAGAGCTAGTGGAGTAGCATAACATTCTCTGAATGTCTGATGCCTTGATCAGGTCTGCTTCCCAATTATCATAAGAGAACATTAAGCCAGGCCGTATGTCCACAGGACATGAATCCAGCATTCTCTGCCTGTTCTTTTCTTGAAATGCCAAGAAAATGTTATACCTTTAACCAGGAACCACGAATTTAGAATTCCTTAGAATGTGTTGTATGCAGCAAAAGAAGATCATGCTCTATGTATATTATAACCTATTCCATGTCACCTTGGCTGACTAAAATTTTTATACCAAATAACACAAGAATGGGTAAGTGGTATTTATCTTCAGTTCCTTCTGCCCCCTCTCCCCACCCTCATCACCAAGCACACACTTGATGAACTTCATTTCTAAAGTCAAATGATACAAGTGTTGAAAAATACAGGAAGAAAATAAGCAAAGTTTTCCCCGGAACATATTCATTTTCAGAATTTAAACATGAATCATTCAGAACCCACTAAGCCCCTTTATCATTGTATTTCTTTGCTGTAAAAGGTATTTGTAAGTCTTAAAAATCAAGCCCCAAAGTATATAAGTCAAATGTATATATGCTTCAAGATCCAAGGAACTTATTCCTTCTTTTAAATTGTACTCTATTTTTGGTAGCTAAGATATACTTACTGGATAAGTTCCTTTTAATTGCACCCTAGAATTAGAAATAGACACTATAAGGTTTAAGACCACATATATGCTATGTACAATATGTATATTTCTGTTATTGCAATTAATCTGAACTCAAAGAAATCGATGGGGAAAAATGAAAATTTTCTCAGAATCACATTCAAGTTGGAAATTGTAGACACATTCATATAAATCAGTTTTCATTTTACTTAGGATTATAGAGAGAAAGGAAGGGTAAATTATAAGTCTCCCAAACCAGAAAAATCCCTTACCTGGGTAGATCTGGTAAATATTAAAGTAAATATAAAGTAAAAATTAAATTAAATATTAAACAGTCTATTAAAAAACAACCCTGAAGTCTAGTAGACAAGAAAGTAAGTCCAAGTTTAAGTTACATTTAATCTTTGAAAATCATAGACTATATTAGGAGTACTGTCTGCTCTTATCACATGGGGGCCATAAACTAGTTGAAACAGTCATTAGTTTACTAATGCGGTTTTTAATGGATGTAAGTGGCAAATGTTATAGAGAAGGAAACCTTCAAAGCACTGGCACTGAATGGGCTGTTCTATGCAGGGAGCCAGGGAATTCCATCCTCCCCACTAGGTTGCCCCACCCCAATTTCTTCCACTTGCCTGCTACCTGGCCCACCAATCTACCATTGGGGGTCATTCCTTTAGTTCAAGGCGTGTGATACTACTGGAATACAAACAGGCCTGGCAGGAATACTAGTAATAGGCCTTAGCAGAAACTTATTTTGATAACAGAAGGATTGATTAGATACAAAGATTTGATTCAAAACCACTATGAAAGGTTCTTAGCATGAGGTGCTTCCAGAAAAACAGACCACTGAAAGGGAGGCACCGTGGGTGGGACGTGGCTTGGCAGGGCTGCCTGAGGAGAACGATGGGGCAGACAGAGCTGCATAAGAAAAGTGAAAGTATAGGAAAGTATTTCAAAGGGTCTGACCATTAATTTGGTGGGTGGTCAACAAAGAGTTTTTCTACTTCCCTACATTGGTGAACTCTCAACCCAGTGGTAACATATATTTTCTTGTCTCAAATGATAACATCAATAACTCAGGACAAGACATAGCAATATAGGAAGCTTCTTCCCCTATTTTGTAAAGATTTTTCAGAATTGGGGTTTGTCTTATTTTCAACTCATTTATGATAGAAGAGCAGTTTCCATCTGAACAGGATCCACTAGATGTTTTGGTGTGGGTGGCCCAATCTCTCAAACTAGTTTCTGTCTTGTCCTGACTAATAATACAATCTGTGTGTGTGTCATATAGAGAATTATTATTTTGTTAGTAATAACTTTAAAAATAAATATTTTATGTTTAAAAATATTAATTTGTTTAAATAAATCTAATTAAATACCATTACTTATTTTAATAAATGAATATATTTTATTAAATTAACATATCTATTTAAATTTATAAACATTTAAATACATGTGGATATTTAAATCAGCTATAGTCATTATGGGAGTTTGGATACCGATTGGCTTTTGGAAAATAAGACTGTATAGACAAAAATAACAAGAGAACAAATTGTTTAAATTAAAATGTTTTCCTAGGTTATGAAGCCTCAGCTGGTCCTATTTTTATTAATAAGGTCTGAAGGAAGAGACCCACAGGCTCTAAGTTCTAGGGAATGGTTCCCCTCTAGTATTGTGAGACCTGAAATCCAGGAATTGGGGGGCCCTAAGGCTGTACTGAAGACCTTTCAGTCTACTTTACCCTTTTAATAAAAAATGTAATACTTATGAAAACAAGAAAGGTTCAACGCCTCTTTTGTATTCACCGATTCCTGGTGTATCAATTCATTCAACAGATATTTACTGTTGGGAGGACCTGAACAAGAAGTCCCCGTAACATTTTTATTAAAAACTCCACATGATTAAACAATTGCCCATTAAATGCAGGCAAGACATGGTAGAAATATGTAAGAAAATGCATATTTAGAAATGCATGTTTAGAAATTTGGAAAGTAAAAATAAGATCAATTTAGAAAGGAACAGATATTTGAACAGCAAGTGAACAGCAACAGAAAAGGAAGTCCCATTGTCAGCTGGATGTGGCGTACAGAGTTTGATGGCCTGGATGCTGCAGCATGATAAATCCAAAGCTGGGTTACAGTGATGTTGACCACACAAACCACATTCAGGAAGAAAGCCCATTGAATTAAAAAACCTCACCAAATGACCACAGTTTCAATGACTGCCCTTATATGTAGATTGTGAATGAATTTCCTTCATTTTGAATTAGTTAGTTCACTTTTTTTCTTTAAAGAAAAAGAGTAACTTGTCACAATCTGAGATGTCACCTGAGATCATCCAGACTTGCAGGTGCTGCTTTCTTTGATACTCAGCCAAGTGGCTTAACCAACCAACCACCAGTTTCTCAACTGGGGCACAGTATTTGCCTGAAATAATAACTGATTAATTGAACTGGCACAGACCTAGGGATATTTCAGATGGCATTGTTTTCAATTCCATTTCCCCTCTCAAGGGACTGGCCAGATAGAAGCAGGCATTTCAAACATAGCAAAGACCCTTTTTTGTTGTTGCTTTGAATACATCACTCTTCAACCTGAGGAAAATGACTGAGGTTTTACTTTGAACAATGTAAACTATGATTTTTGTCTTCAGTGATGGCATATAGAAGAATTATGTGACAGCCTAGACATATCGACTTGAAAGCATGTCTCCTCCTCTAAGATGGAAACTGTGATTATGCATTACTATGTATCAGTGTACACTGGCCAATGCAACTTATTATAAATTCAGTCTTAAAAACCACGTGGCTTAAAAATGGTTTCCTTACTTTCCTTATAGTTTTCTTATTCTTCAAACTTATACATTTCTTATAAACTTCTATGATGCTTTCTGGCCAATCTCCAGGTCTTGCTCGTGTGCGCATGCATGTGGACGCGCGTGCGTGCACGCACACACACACACACACACACACACACACACACCCGACATTAGGAGTTGGGATACCTATGTATTAATTTAGTTTAATGTATTAATGGAGAAGTGCTCTTATAATCCTAAAATATGTTATTGACACTTTCAGGACCAGACACTTCCAACCAGTAAACTGAATTCATCTGCCTCATTCATACTGGGCTGTCATAAATTTGATGAGAAGTCAACCGGGCCATCTGGCCTTGGCAGCAATTTTCTTTATACATGTTTAGGATAAAAAATGTTGAAAGTTCTTACCGGGCTGCGCCTCTGTGATCAGCAAAAAGGAAGAGAGAACAGACACCTAGTCAGAGAATGACGGATCAGTCAACAGGCTTGGGTAATAGAAGGCTTCATAAATAGCTAACGAAACATGCACTCCAAGTAATCAGGCCAAAGGAAGACAGGCAGTCATGGTGTTTGTGGCTCATTTAAAACATCAGAAGGTTTAGGAGAACTCTAAAGAGAATCTGCCCATTGTATAATATAGCTTTGCTCATGGGGATGCACTGCTTTCAAGTTACAGGTACACAAGAACAAGGTGGGACATATAAGACATTTTGTTAAATTGCATGGGAAGTTTTTCTCCAGATTATTTGGGGAGAGGGGTTTTAGAGAATAGGTAGTACAGGGAAAGCTGATTCCCCACACAACAGGGTGTTAACAAGCATTATAGGCAATGCATTTCCCACATAATTAGGGCATGAATTGGAGACTCCAAAAATCAGAGACCAGGATTAGAGATATCTCTTCTTAGCCTGGTTCTTTTCTTAGGGTTCTGCGGAATGTATGCCAATGAGGACCTTATTTTGCTAGTAGCCATTCTTGGCCTAGTGGTTTGGGCAGCCTCTCCTAATGAGTAGGAATGTGATGGGAAAGATGAGGCACCCCTGCCAAGCACAGATGGGAAAATGAAATTGTTCAGCACCAATAACACACTGGTAGACCAGTTGATGTCCGGAAAACACAACAAGCAGACATACTATTTCTCTCTTTCATTCCTCAAACTTTGACTATTGCTATCAATTTACCTCAACAATCTTTGATAGTGCCCCCTCTTTAAAATTTTTCTGTAGTAACAAAGATGACTCTGAGGCAAGTGGGGAAAGAGATGATGCTCACAGTTTCACTTTCAGGATATGGGTTAACCCATGAATTTACCAGAGGCCACCTGGGACCCCATATTGGCCAAATCTCCAAATGTGGGCCAGGAGCACAAATATAAAAGTAACTAAGAAGGTTGTTGAAATGAATAGGATGGTTCTAATCTCCAGAACACATACAGAAAATAAAAACCTATAATCTTTTAAATGTGGGAGGCCTCCCTGGCTATCTAGTCCAGCTGCCTTTATGATATAAAGAAAGTGAGGCTGAGAAACACAGCTGGCAAATGGGTAGAATCAGAGACAGAATTTCAGTCTATAAACTCTTCATTATCGTGCTCTTTCTAGGACACCAAGTGTGACATTGTTGGAGAACTCCTAAAAAGCAAAGAGCCCTTGTAGCTAATGTCCAGGAATGGTTACTTCTCAGATGAGTTATTTAAATAGCCAGGAGTTTAGATATATTTACTGTAGTCAGTTTCACTTGTAAGAGTTTAGACTTTATTTTCCAGGTACTGCTCCATGTTGATTTCATCTCTCTTATAAATCTATCTAAGGGCACGGATGAAATTTAAATAAAATTAGGAAAAAGGACACTTATGAATATGCATTTCTGGGCTTAAATTCTTTTACTAATTCATACTATGTTTTGAGAGAAGTTCAAATACTATTTTATATAAAGAGTTAGGCTTTATAATTCTTTTTAAAAAAAATATACTTTTTTTTGCCAAAACCAGTTTGGCTCAGTGGATTGAGCGTCGGCCTGTGGACTGAAAGGTCCCAGGTTCGATTCCAGTCAAGGGCATGTACCTTGGTTGCGGGCACATCCCCAGTAGGGAGTGTGCAGGAGGCAGCTTATCGATGTTTCTCTCTCATCGATGTTTCTAACTCTCTATCTCTCTCCCTTCTTCTCTGTAAAAAATCAAACTGGGGATCAAGCCCACAACCCAGGCATGTGCCCTTGACCGCAACTCGTCCGTCCACAGGCTGACACTATCCACTGAGCCAAACTGCCTGGTAGTGGTGGGGAAACTGCGGCTCGGCAAACCGGGGCTCACGAGCCACATGTGGCTCTTTGGCCCCCTGAGTGTGGCTCCTCCACAAAATAGCGACTTCTGTGCATGGGCCACGACGTTTCAGTCGCACTGTATGTGCTCACCCACACGTGGTATTTTGTGGAAGAGCCACACTCAAGGGGCCAAAGAACTGTGTGTGGCTCGTGAGCAATGGTTTGTGGACCATGGGCCTAGGGCAGTGATGGAGAACCTATGACACGCATGTCAGAGGTGACACGCAAACTCATCTTTTTGGTTGATTTTTCTTTGTTAAATGGCATTTAAATATATAAAATAAATATCAAAAATATAAGTCTTTGTTTTACTATGGTTGCAAATATCAAAAAATTTCTATATGTGACACGGCACCAGAGTTAAGTTAGGGTTTTTCAAAATGATGACATGCCGAGCTCAAAATGTTCGCCATCACTGGCCTAGGGCATGCTTTATAATTATTTAACAACCAGATTAACAATCTTCTCGAAAGAAAGATATGTGGGAATTTATGATTTCAGCTTCAATTTCATGGCAAAAAATTCATTCTTTTGTTTTGCTAATACTCATCCGAGGATATTATTTTTCCATTGACTTTTAGAGAGAGTGGAAGGGAGGGAGTGGGAGAGAGAGATGGAGAGAGAGAGACATTGATGTGAGAGAGACACATCAATTGGTTTCCTCTCACAGGTACTCTACCAGGGCAGGGATTAAACCTGCAGCCCAGGTACATGCTCTTGACTGGGAATCGAACCCAAGACCCTTCAGTGCATAGGCTGACGCTCTAACCACTTAGTCACATCAGCCAGGGCAACAATTCATTCTTAAAAGTAATATAAAATACAGCGAAGGGGGAATTAAAAATGACACAAGTTCCCCCAAGATAAAATTATGAGAAATAATGCAAAATAAAATGCAGATTTTAGACATCCAGAAGCAAAAACTTAAATCCAAGAAATTTTAGTGATATAAGATTATAGAGAACAATACTTTACTAAATAATTTCAGCATGTTAATCCACCCAAAGTAAACCATATTTTAATTTCCAGTGAGTTAAAAACCTAACTTTTAATCAATTGTTCCTGTATTTTTTTCTAGTAAAAGACACCTCAGAAGACAGCATTTTGGAAACTATTTGAAAATGCCTTCATCAAGGAACAGCTGTTCAAATTCATCTAGTCACTAGTTCATTAACCAGAATCTAGAAGACCCTGTAGAAGCTGTGGAAAGGTCAGACCCAGAAAGTCATAATTAAGAGCTATCTGAAACCTTCAAAGGAAAAAAACACATACCAGAAGTCAAATTGAAGGGCTTTATCTATGTTAACTAGAGGCCCAGTGCACAAAAATATTCGTGCACTTGGGGGGGGGGGGAGGTCCCTCAGCCCAGCCTGTGCCCTCTTGCAGTCTGAGACTCCTCAGGGGATGTCCACCTGCTGGCTCCCACTCACTTGGATGTCCACCTGCTGGCTTAGGCCCACTCACTCCCTGGGGGAGTGGGTCTAAGCTGGAAGTCAGACATCCCTCTGGCAGCCCGGGAGCCCTCGGAGGATGTCTGCCTGCCAGTTTAGGCCTGCTTCCCGGGGGATTGGGCCTAAGCTGGCAGTCAGATATTCCTCTGGCAGCCTGGGAGCCCTTGGGGGATGTCTGACTGATGGCTTAGGCCCGCTCCCCAGAGGGAGCAAGTCTAAGCCGCAGTCTGACATCGTTAGTGCTGCCGAGGAGGCAGGAGAGGCACCCGCCACCTCTGCTGCATTCGCAGCCATCAGCCTGGTTTGTGACTGAGCGGAGCTCCCCCTGTGGGAGTACACTGACTACCAGGGGGCAGCTCCTGCATTGAGCCTCTGCCCCCTGGTGGTTAGTGCGCATCATAGTGACTGGTCGTTCTGCTGTTAGGTTCAATTTGCATATTACCCCTTTATTATATAGGATTATCATCATTAAGGAACTGTAGGCACTGCTGAAGGACATGGACAGTCAAATCATTATCAGCCAAGAGGGGAGGGTCTTTGCCTATTAAAAGTTTTATTTTACTGTTTCTTTTATCATTTCCCATGGCCTTTAAGCCTTTAGTATTCTTTGTTGTACCAATAGATTTGCTTCAAGGGTGAAAGGAAAATCATTCAGTATCTGGGCTTATATTCTACTAGAGGCCCAGTACACAAAATTTGTGCATGGGAGGGGGGCCCTCAGCCCGGCCTGCACCCTGTCGCAATCTGGGACCCCTCGGGGGATATCCTAAGAGGCAGTTAGACATCCCTCTTGCAATCCGGGACTGCTGGCTCTTAACTGCTGGCCTGCCTGCCTGCCTGATCGCCCCTAACTGCTTGACTGCCTGCCTGATTGCCCCTAACCACCTCTGCTTGCCTGCCTGATCACTTCTAATCATTCGTCAGCCTGCCTGATCACCCCTAACCACCTCTGCCTGCCTGCCTCCTCGTTCCTAACCACTTGCCTGCCTGCCTGATCACCCCTAACTGCCTCGGACCCACAGCCATGGCTTCGTCCGGAAGGACGTCCGAAAGGTCATTCTGCTGTCCTGCTGTCTGGTCTAAATAGCATAGTACACCTTTATTATTATAGATGAGCTGAACACTCTAAGTATAGTGTTGAAAACTCAAATGTGTACAGGGCAAAGAGCTGGGGTATTGTGTGTAAGGGCACATGTGTTACACAAAGTTTTTGTTAAATGCCCACTACTCAGGTACACTTGTGCCTGCTGTTCCTGAATGTGAGCCTAGTACTGCCAGATCTTCAGAGTTGTTGAATGGAAATGCACAATCTAAATTGTTTTTAAAAATTCAAATGTTCTAATTTTTAAATGCAGACTGAAATTGTTTTTAACTGCACCATATAACAGAACACTTATCCAGTGCTCAGAAGCTGCAGGTGGCCAATTGTCTCTGATTGAATGCATTTGTATCACAGAAAACAAGCTCTCAGTAAATTTCATCTGCTGTTTTTATTATTTCACCTGATTACTCAAACAGGGACTGTGCAATTGGCCTATTTATTTTTCTGAACAAATTTCTTGCATTCCTAATTAAACATTGATTGTTCAATTCTGAGATTTATCTAGATCTGTTGATAATTTTGGAGGTTTTGAAAAACATTTTATTTTCCCCTCTACTTTTATTTTGGTGTTCACTCCAGAGATAGCTAACTCTGTATTTTGAGGCTGCTTTCAAAGTGGGTAAATACTACTAAGTTATGATTTGATCTCTAGAATAAGGCTACTTGGTTGTATTTGTACACGTTACATTTGTAAAATGTATATAATTTGCAACATGTATATGATTCCCTACAAAATATACTTGAGTCTATGTCCTTGCAGTCCCCAGTGTCCTTACTCCACACAAGGTTGTTTTTTCTTTTGCACAAAATAATACAAATTATGTTAATTGGGATGGCTTAGTCTCAGCCAAAGTAGGTTAGTGTTTTAAGATACTTATAAAAAAAAAAAGTAACCAAACATAATGTCTTGCTTATCCAAAGCACTAAATAACTAGCCTCAGGTTTCAAAGCTTATGACATTTTATGACATCCTCATTTGCTAAATTCAGTGCCATGGGGAAACAGAAAAATGCATGAAAAGCTACAAAGCACCAAACACATATTATTTTTATATAATATAGTCATAGCAAATTCAGTGATCCAGTTAGAGAATTTCCTAGGAAAGAATTGGTATATATGATTATTATGTTACTAGAGGCCTGGTGCACAAAAATTTGTGCACTAGGGGAGGGAGTCCCTCAGCTTGGCCTGTGCCCTCTTGCAGTCTGGGACCCCTCGGGGGATGACCACCTGCTGGCCTAGGCCTGCTCCCTGCGGGATTGGGCCTAAGATGGCAATCAGACAACCCTTTGGCAGCCTGGCAGCCCTCGGGGGATGTCCACTTGCCAGCGGGAAGCAGACCTAAGCTGCAGTCAGACATCCTTAGCACTGCTGAGGAGGCAGGAGAGGCTCCCATCACCACTGCTGTACTGGCAGCCATCAGCCTGGCTTGTGGCTGAGCAGAGCTCCCCCATGTGGGAGCGCACTGACCACCAAAGGGCAGCTCCTGCATTGAGCGTCTGCCCCTTGGTGGTCAGTGTGTGTCATAGTGACCAGTCACTCCCAGTCTTTCTGCTGTTAGGGTCAGTTTGCATATTACCCTTTTACTATATAGGATAGAGGCCTGGTGCACGGTGGTTTGCCTTGAAGGGTGTCCCAGATCAGGGTGGGGGTCCCGCTTGGGTGCCTGGCCAGCCTGGGTGTGGGGCTGATGGCTGTTTGCAGCTGGTCACGCTCCCTTCAGGGTTGGGGTCCCGCTTGGGTGACTGGCCAGCCTGGGTGAGGGGCTGATAAAAAAAGCCACCATTTATCCCCACTTTGCCCTCGTCCGTTTCTCTCAGCCCCTTTCCCACTGTAATCATCATACGGAGATATTTTTCAGATTAACTGAAAAAGAAAGTAACTTCCCTTTTCTAGGCAGCTTCACAAACATTCATTCAGGATGGATATTATCATGTTGTATATTTAAAAAAATTAAGTTAAAAATATTTGCCCAGTCATAGTATGTACATGTAACTGACTAATTCAAGTGGAAGTTACAATAAACAAAACTCAATACCTAAAATATTTGGTCATATACCTGTGATTGAGGCAGACGTGAATCTTTATAAAATTACCCTGTGGCCCTTTATAGCTGGTAAAATCACTTAGCAACCAACTTCCTCCCCCCTCCTCCCTCTTGGGACATAATTAAACCTTGCCCTCGTTCACAAAGATTTGTTTTTAAAATTTAAAATCTTGTTTAGGTGTTAAACACAATCCATCATTCAATATACAGACGGTGAAAATGAATAGAAAAAAAAAAGGTTTGGCCAAAATGTGAAAAGGAATTGTTATGTCTTACCGGACTTTTCCTCTAAAAGCGTAAGCATGGGAAGGAAAAAAAAGAGGACATAAAAGAGGTGAAATGCATTTTCAAGAAGCAGCAGCTTAAGGCTCAGAATAACCATGCTTAAAGCAGCTCTCCAAGGTATTGCTCTAATAAATGCTTCCTATGAGTGTCTGATACGGTCATTCCTAGGCTACTGGCTTAAATTGCAGGGCAGCAGCAGATACCACCCCCAAATATGCCATTTTGGCATATTGATTATTTTGAGCTGTAGGCACTTGAAAACAACAAATGCCTAAAGACAAATCCTCTAAAAGAAACTCAATTGTCATTAATCCTCCTCCTTCTGGGAATTTCATCAACCAGGGAGCATTGAATCATCACAAGAGAGGAGACCAGAAGGCAACACCACACCCTGACAAACTGTCACAAACCATCATGCCTCCCATCTATTCTTCTAAAGGTCCATTCATCTTTCCTAAAAATTATTTACTCTCCTCTAAGAGGGCTATTTCCCCTCCCCTTTCCCTATTAAAATGATATTTAATTCTAAATGTCATTTCTTTGAGTTGCTCATTTTTCCTGGGTGTCTTTCACACATACATGGAGTCTGAATATTAATAAATTTCTGTGTGGGTTTTCTCTTGTTAATTTTTCTTTTTCTTAGAGGTCCAGCTGAACACCTAACTAAGATGGGTAGAGGTAAAGTGTTGTCTCCCCTGTAAGTTCAAGCTATAGAGGGCATAGATATGGACTTCACTGAGGACATTCTAGGCTCTCTTTTGAATGGTTTATTTTTACCAAATAAATTTGTACCTTGAAAACAGAAAAGTATTCTTTGTGATACTAAAAGGAGTTGAAAAATGTCATTAATGCTTTAAAGCCAGGCATGATTATGAGCACAAGATTTTCCAGAAAGTCCAGTCTTGTCGGGGAACCCAGACCTGTCATCTCCCAAGATACCTTATCTCCGTGGTCGGCAAACTGCGGCTCGCGAGCCACATGCGGCTCTTTGGCCCCTTGAGTGTGGCTCTTCCTAAACCTTAGGCGTACCCTAATTAAGTTAATAACAATGTACCTACCTATATAGTTTAAGTTTAAAAAATTTGGCTCTCAAAAGAAATTTCAATCGTTGTACTGTTATTTGGCTCTGTTGACTAATGAGTTTGCCGACCACTGCCCTAGCTACCACCATCATTCTTTCATTCCATCTTTCAGTTTTCCTCACTCCCCATGGGCAATTACAAATTAGTTTCCTGGCGAGTGGTCTCTGGCTCCTTGGAATGTTCTTTCATTTCCTCATCAGCTGTCCAAAGTGAGGCCTTCATTTGTTGAAGTACTCCATGAACTTTCTATATGTGGTTCCCAGCCTATGGACCCTATGTCCAGTTTCATCTCTTAAATCCATCCTTTTACACTATCCTCAGAATTACTTCCAAAATTAGTGAGGTGAGCATATTACTCCATTCTTCATAAACCTCCCTATTATTCAGAAAATAGAATGTAAGCTCCCTTCTGTCATTTAATGCCTTCACGATGGGCTCCAGCTCACTTCATGCCCTGGTCTTTACTGTGCTCTGTATGAAATGACACTTAGCTGCAGACTCTGCTGAATCTCCTCACGGTGCAGTAGACACACACTCTGCTCTGCCTCTGCTCAGGCTGCTGCTTCAGCTTTCCAAGCGCTCTCTGTCTCCCTTAGTTACAAGCTTACTCATCTTTCAAGGCAGTAACACTTCTTTCCTAAGGCCTTCCAGAAGTCTCCAGGTCAGAATAAATTGTTTCCATCTCTTATTAGAGAATACATTCCTTTTGTTCAAAATAATAAGCCCATATTGAAGGCCTTTTTATTTGCCTGGCATTTAATTGCCTCAAGGAAAATAAAGGTACATGTTGCAAGTATATATTTTGCAGTTTATATTTTGTTCTGAATTATTTAGGTATTTCCATTCAATAATTAGTTCACAGTAATTGTTACGAATAGACTCTAGCCCCGAGCATTGTACTAGACACATATTCAAATTAGCTTAGCCCCCCCATTCTTTAAATGCCTTGAGAAAGTTCTACTATGCCTTAATTTCATAATTTGTAAAGCAATGATGACCGCTACTTTGTTGAATTGTGAGGATTAAAAGAGAGGGTGATATTGACAACTAACATTTATGGAGGCCTTATTATTATTGTTTTACCATTATAGGTGGTTGGTGTCATTACTATCACTAACTTACCAATGAGGAAAAGGAGGCAATGATAGGTTCCTAAATCACATGGTTACAATGGAGGGGAGCCTGGGACTCAATCCCAGGTGGTCTAACTCCAGAGAGCCTGGTCAAGGGTGGGCTCTTGGCACAACTCCAGTTCCCTGAACAGATTAAACTCACTTTCAGGGTCTTTTCAGCACTGGGATCTAGAAACAACAGAGCTAAAAACTCACAGATCAGAGAGCTTGTAAAATGATCTTGGATCTTTCCAATGGAAAGAGTTAGGTCATGCCTGTCTATCATAGCAGGTCTCAAAGAATGAGCTTTTCAGAGAGTGAGTTTGTGTTTCTAGGCCTGCTTTCAGATCTTCAAATTAAACTCTGATTTTAAGGTAAATTTCTCAGCCTTTTTCTAGAATTAAATGTATTTTCTTTAATTAGAATCAGAGCAATAAGCATGAATACACAAATGATATAGCACTTCTCTTTCCTCCTCACACCTTTCCATTCTAGGCTACATGATGATTAAACTATCTTTATTTAAAATGTTGTTTTGCTTTAATTGTTAACAGATACCAATCTTGGCTTAAGGGTTTCATCAGAACGTTAAACAAACAAACAAAAGACATGGCAAGATAATTTTCCTTTTTAAAATGAGCTAATTGCACCAGAATTGATTTTTAATTATGGAAAAGATAATAAAAGCACTGGAAAAAGATGTATACTCTCACATGCACTAGTACTTAGAAACAGAGTACGTGAATTTTGGATTGGACAAACATACACCTAAAATATAACCATTCAATCTACTCTAAGTGCAGGGATTTCCCCATCCCATGGCCTGAGAAAATATAATTCTCTAATTTGCAAACCTTGTTGAAAGGCAGCTCATCCTTATGATCAACAGCTTTCCAAGGAGCCCATAGACCCCTGCTCTCTGCAGTTGGAGAATCTCTGGCTGCAATTACCCCAAATCCTTTTCTAATGCAACTAATCATTCCAGTTAGGTTTTGTTGAAAGGGACATTTCTGTATGAGGGGCTAGAAATCAGCAACATTTAAAACTGAATTCTGTTTATTCATTTATTAAACCATTAACAAGATATTTATTGAATATCTAATAAAGACCAGAAACTATTCTAGGCATGTTAGTGAACAAAACAATAGGAACAATAGATAACAACAACAACAACAACCCTCTAATGAGCTTATTTTGGTAGTAGGAAAAGGAGACAGATAATAAATATGCAAAGTATTTAGTATTTGAGATAATGAATGCAATTTTTAAAAGCAGAGCAAGTAAAGAGGTTTGGGTATGCCAAGACAGAGAGTTTTGTGATTTTAAATACAGTGGGGCCTTGACTTGCGAGTGTCCCGACTAACGGGTTTTTTGAGATACCAGCTGTCTCTTGGCCGATTTTTTGCATTGAGTTGACAGAGTAATTTGAGTTAATGAGCTTCTTAACGAGCTCGGTCTTGGAACGAATTAAACATGTAAGTCAAAGCCCCACTGTACAGTGATCAGAGTGGGCCTAATTGAGAAAATGATTAGAGCAAACACCTGAAGCTGAGAGGGAAGCCACAGTGCAGCTACCTGGGGGAAGAGGGCACAGACAGGGAGCCTGGGAGGAGTAGAAGGAGAAGGAAGAGTGGCAGGTATTAGTCTTGGGGTTGGGGTCTCCCCACCATGAGGGTCTTGGAGGCCACTGTAAAGACTTTGGCTCCACTCTGTTCCAATGCAGCTAATGGCTGTTATTTATCAGTTCTCAACTGTGGATGCTCAGTACTGAGAAGAGGCATCGATGAAACAGATAAAAGTTATCAGACAATGCTTGGATATGACATATGCTGTCATTTGTCATTACTCTTTGGCAGCATATCTTGAATTCCTATGTACCATGTCAGCAAAATAAAATAAAAACAGGCTTCAAATAAGTTAGGAGGTGGAAAGGAAATTTCAATTTGGCAAAACAGAATGAGACCAGCTCATCTTGCCTTCCCTGTCTGTTGGCCACTTCAGGACAAGAGGCTCAGACTGGCATGCTCAGCTCTGTACCACTGCTGCGCTGGTAGCTGATACAAAACAATAGTTCCTAAGGTCCATGCAATGAGTGGCTGGCCCTTAGGCAGATATAAGAGACAAAAAGAAATCTTACTTCATTCTGTTTAAAAATAAAATTTCCCCCAGTCACTGAAGAAACATTTTTCTGACATAATTAATGTGAGTGATTCACATGCTAAAATTTTTTTCTAAAACAATTAAAAGGTACATTCATTGCTGTGGATAATTTTTGGCACCAAAAAATTCTTCTTCAAAGAACAAAGAGATAGATATTTTTTATACTGTTATAGTTATTTTTATACTACAATTCATACAATTAAATACTACAATTCATTATAGAAACTACTTAATATAAAAATAAATATAATCGTATAAGAAAGAGAATAAAGTACTTGTCCTTCATCCTCAGAGTCAAGTGACTGAAATCTGAAACTTTAGATGAAAAAAACAGACTTCTCACTGGGAAGAGAATTATGACAGAAAGCTAGCACCCACAGAAAAGAACACATTAATAAATTTTAAAAAAAATACCCTGTGAAGTGTAAGAGAAGAAATGGAGCCATTGTTCACATTTTTTATCCATCCCAAAATGGAGAAAAACTTGACTGAATTAAAGGGGAAACAAAGAAATGCAGAGCCATACCTTTGCTCTCTCTATAAAATAATGCGAGGGATTTAAGTTGCATTATATCACAGTAAAACACCAAGTTCCATATAATTTCTCACAGCAAAGAACATCTATTCATCCAACCAGCCAACAGGTATTTCCTAAGGACCTACTACATGCCACTCAATGTTGTAGGCTCTCGAGCAAAGGCCCCATTAAGGAAGAAGAACCTACACTTCCAGGTGCAGGATTAGTTACCATAAACTCTCATTTCCTTAATTGCTCACAAATGATGCTTCTGTTACAAACTTATTTTCCTGATTGGTTGCTTCTCTACAGAGCCTATTCTACCCTGATTATGGCCATTAGCTAATAAAAGTTTTAAATTCTAAACTCTGCACTAAATTCTAAACCACACAATTCTAAACCAGTAGGACTAAGCCAAAAAGAAGACCATAATGATATAAAAAAGAAAAATCAGTCTTTCTGATTGTAATTAAAAGCATATAATTCTTTAATTTGCTATGTCTGGTTGAGGATAGTCTAACATGTTATGTTTCAATATTGCGGGTGTATTGTCTCATTCGACTGGATTTTAAATTGGTAGCAGAAATTAAGAGTTTACAGTCTCTAATCCTGGTAATCATGTTTCTGGAAACCCCCAACCAGGACAGGTTGTCTGAGACAGTAGAACATGATTAAAGGATTTGGACTTATGCAAGGAAATCCTCTTACATATCACAAAGGGAAACAAAATACCATGTACTCAGAGGATATGGCCAATATCAATAAGAGAAATAATGGCAAAGTCAATCCAGATAAAATTCATATCCTGCCATTTTCAAGGAGATCAAAACCCAACAACTCAGTGATTTCTTCTTATCAGAGAAGGGTGGGCATAGAGGGTTTGGGGAAAAAATGAAAGCAACAGAGAATCAGAATGCACGCCACCTTCAGGCTCCCCTTGCACTGTAGAGCGCTTCTACAGGAGCAACTGGCAGTGTGTAGGCAGGAGGCTGGAGCTCTTCTCCCCCACTGATGACTTCTTGTTTTCACTGAACTCAATGGGGTGCTCAACCTTCTGCCAGAGTGAGGAGAGGAAAGGGGGTGGTGTTACCAAGCAGCAGCAAATTCATGGGTTTTACTCTCCGGCAGGCTAATTTGGGGGTGGGAGGGTGGGTGGGCCACCTGGAATAGGCAAGAAGCACCAGAATGTCTGCTGTTCAAAGTTGTCTCTCCCCTCCCCATATTTTTTGATTAAATAACTCCATTATGGATTGCAAATCTCCAGGAACAAGATTAAATTGCTCCTTCATAACTCCATGTCAAATTGATTCCTTGCATCACTGAATTTTACAGGGGATGGAAGGAGGCACTTAGCATATATGCTAGGAGAGGTCAACACCTACCCTCACATCATTTCTACCAGCCCTCTTCTCTTTGACTTTGCACAAGACCACCCTCCTTATTGTTATCTTTCTGCCTCCCACAAGTCTCCTAACTTAAGGACAAGGAAAACGGAGCTGAAAAGGGAAATGATACTTATAGGGTCTGAACTGGGCATTTTGAAACATACACTCATGTCATCTTTACATCCATCCTGAGAAGGTAGATACTTTTATTCTCATACAGATTTAGAATCTGAGGCTCTAAGTTAAGAAACTTTGGATAATTAACATACAGATAATAATATACAGATTCAAAAGCCTGTGATTTTCCTGTTTTACAATGTGCTTCAAAGAAATATTCTTTTCCTTGGTCCCCTTGTATCCCTAACTTGTCCATAAACCAGAGAGCCTCCCACAGAGCCTCTTAGGCTAGAAAACACAGCACAGTTTTAAAGCTCAGAGGGATCTTAACAGTAAATGAATCATAGATCCTTACGTTGATGATGAGAAAACATACTGTGTTTTTAACTTGGCAGAAAGGAGGCTGTTGCTAGAGTCCTGGCCCTTGAACCTTGAGCAGCCTCTTGATCTTTCTGAGTTAGTTTCTTCTTTAAAATGGGGTGGTCCCCATCTCTCTGCCTGCTTAATAGTGTGACTGCTGTTGCCGAAACCGGTTTGGCTCAGTGGATAGAGCATCGGCCTGCGGACTGAAAGGTCCCAGGTTCGGTTCCGGTCAAGGGCATGTACCTGGGTTGTGGGCACGTCCCCAGTAGGAGATGTGCAGGAGGCAGCTGATTGATGTTTCTCTCCCATCGATGTTTCTAACTCTCTATCTCTCTCCCTTCCTCTCTGTAAAAAATCAACAAAATATATTTAAAAAAAAATAGTGTGACTGCTCATTCCATCTTTCTGATCATGATGGCATTTACAAAATGTAAACCATTATTAAAATGAATCATTGATATAAAAATGCTTGCTGATTGACTGATCAGGGGAACTGAAATATATGAGCCATATAAATATGAGGTGTTATTCCTTAACACTTTAAGGTCCATGGAGTCTTAATAGGAAACAAGAACATTTTCATAAACTAGGCGTCATATATGACACAGAGCAATTAGGCCTGACTGGTTAGCTCAGCCTTGCTGTCATCACATGGAACAACACATGACATACCATGGAAAGGCATGTCTGTGGATTGACTGGGAAGAAAGTTTGGGAGGTGGGCGTCCGAGCTGGGATCATGAGCCCTTTAGGTTCCATCAGAGTGACAACCTTCAAAAGGTTGTGAATACTCAGAAATTGTGTGTAAGATGTTTTAGATGAGCTAATGAGATGTTTATTTTTCCTCTTGAAAAAGAGCCAATAGCTTTTATCAAAAGTAGTGTTACATAGTGGTTAAGAGTTCTGAGTTAGAAACTTGACCTTCTGAGTTTAAATCTCTCAGCAGCTTCACTTACTAGCTATGACACCTTGGGTGAGCTAATTAATCCTATGCCTCGATTTTCTCATCTGTAAAATGAGGATAATATATAGTACCTATCTAATAGGATTGTGGTGAAGATAAATGAGTTACTGTATGTGAAGCATCTGACATTCAGTCAGCACACTAATTTTCACAGCTGCTTATAGTTATGGACAACTTTCTTTTTTTTACATGGTATTTTTTAAAATTTTATTTATTTACTAGAGGCCCGATGCACGAAGATTCGTGCAAGATGGGCCTTCCTTCCCCTGGCTGCTGGCACCACCTTCGCTCCGGCGGAGCCGCCTTTCTACCTTGGCTCTGGCCCGGAGCCGCCTTTCTACCTTCCCACACTGCCCAGAGGCCTGGAGTGGCTGGGGCAGTGCGAAACGCCTGCATCGTCACCATGGGGACGACACAAGCGTCCTGCCCCGCCCCCGGCCACTCAGTGCCTGTGTATACAAATTAACCTGCCATCTTTGTTGGGTTAATTTGCATACTCACTCCTGATTGGCTGTGGGGTGTTGCAAGGGTATGGTCAATTTGCATCTTTCTCTTTTATTAGTGTACATGGACAACTTCTTAAGGTGAGTGAGCGGTGATTCTTGGCTCACCAAATAACAAAAAAAATTCAACCAATGGCAGCACATGAGAAAAGGATCTTGTAACATAGCATTTATCTTCCCATTTCCACGAAAGCTACTGGAGCCACAGGTTTTAAGGAGCTTGGTAGGCAAAACATATGGCCAAAGATGTGGCAGAGATAGAACTCCCTGTAGGTTCTAGGATAAATGGAGATGTCCACATTGGACAGCCGGGGAGGCGTGAGAAAGCCAGGAGACTGAAATAGAAGCAGAGGTGAAGCTGACCACAGAAAACCACATTTTCAGTCAGGAAATTGAAGTGAAGACAGGCGGGGGGGTTTGGACTACAAGGGGAATTTCAGCTTCTCTGTGTTGTTAGCAACATTATTATTTGTTGTTTTCTGATAAATTTCTAGCAGTATTTAACAAGAAGGTTGGAAAAAAAGTCTATCCAATTTCTGATGTTAGCTCTCAGTGTCTGCTACATGGAAGGTGCTTCCGAAATATTTGGTGAATTGACTTGAAGGAAGGGGGTTGAGAAATGATGTCAATTCTTCATGAAATAAATTTAGTGGTGGGGGGAGAAGACATAATATAGGATCCCATTGTGAATGTTAGCCTTCAATAGAGTCTCCATATTTGTTTAGGGGATTTTGATTTTACTCAAAACAATTTAGGAGTACTTCTGGAATTACCTCCCAAACCATTCCTAGGCATTAGAAAAATGTTCTTTTATTGATTTTCTGTTTCATGCTCAGGGCAATTACTAATCTTGGCTCTAAATGACATTTGGCTATTTGGTTTTCCTGATTTATCACTATTAATGATAGTCTTCCAAATGTGCCTTTAGGCTTTGCAGATAATTCTAACAACAATAAAATAATCTCTGAATGTAGTATCTATTATGATATTCATTCAATCTTCACAATAGCCCTATGAAGTAGGTATGACAATTATCTTGATTTATAGATGAAGAAACAGAGGCATCAGTTTTATAAGTTGCCCAAGGCAAACCATTTAAGAGGAAGAGCCTAGTTATTCGAGTAATTTTGACATTATTGAAATAAGTGTCTAGTTCCATCTCCTT
This sequence comes from Myotis davidii, assembly GCF_000327345.1. Taxonomy (NCBI): domain Eukaryota; kingdom Metazoa; phylum Chordata; class Mammalia; order Chiroptera; family Vespertilionidae; genus Myotis; species Myotis davidii. Next base: position 282,221 of record NW_006293234.1, on the reverse strand, counting down.
CATATTACCTTAAACGGAACTGCATTCAATTATATGTTGAATTCTCATTTTGTTTTTATAAGGGCATATTTCTTATAGTTCAATCTTACACCATTATTTTATTTAGTCCCTTTCAGAAAACGCCTCCCACATGGGGATTGTGCCTACAACCAAGGTACCTGCCCTTGACTAAACCCAGGACCCTTTTGTCTGTGGGCCAACACTCTATCCATTGAGCCAAATCAGCTAGGGCAACACTTTTACTTTTTAAGAACAAAGCCATTCTTGATAGGTGTAATGGAGATCTGCTTCTACCCTGAATGTAGGGAGAGTGGTACAAAGAGAAGCAGACAGCATTACTCATCTGATAGCTCAGTTTCTAGTTCCTTCTTTAGGGGGAATGAATGTCCTTTACGTTGCCCTCACAGAAAGAATTGGACATCCCAACCACCACCTCGTAGGGTAGGTAGGTGTTTATTATTACCAGTTTAGACACGAAGATTCTGAGACTCAAATAGGTTTAAGAAACTTTCCTAAGCAGTACTGTTGGCAAGAGGTTGAGTTCAGGTCTATCAGACTCCAACATCTTTCCCACGATATGCCAGTTTTTTCAGCAGATAAATACAAAGTTTCTATTTGTGTTTAAAGAAATATCAATCCCAAATGTCCGTTATGCAAAACAAATAAAACAAAACCAAAAAACCTGGCATAAAAGTAGTTCATCAAGGTCAATCAGATTTGGCTCAGAATTAAAGTCCAAGGTGGGCAAGAGAGCCAAACGTCTTTAACTGCATTCAAGCTTTGACATGAGTATTATAATCCAGACAGGAAAACACTGATTGCTTTCAGGACAGGAGACAGGAAATGGGGAAGCAAAGCCATACTCTCAATAAGGGCAAAAGTTAAATTAAAAAAAAAATCTATATATATAGACTAGACTAGTGTGATGGTTAATGTTATTTGTGAACTTGACTAACCATGGGGTACTCAGACTAAACATTTCTGTGTGTGTCTGTGAGTGTATTTCCTAATGAGATTAGCATTTGAATTACTACACACCCAATGTAGGTGAGCATTATCCAATCTATTGAGGGCCCGAATAGAACAAAAGGCAGAGAGAAAGGAGGGATTCACCTTTCCTGTCTCACTGTTTGAGATGGGCCATCTCATGTTCTGTCCTCAGAATGGGATTTATACCACCAGTCCCCTGGTTCTCAGGCTTTCGACTCAGACTGAATTACACCACCAGCTTTCCTGGGTCTCTTGTTTGCAGACAGCATATTGTGGGACTGCTCAGCCTCCATATCTGTGTGAGCCAATTTCTGACAAATCTCTTGATATATGTACACATATATACATATATTCCGTTGGTTTTGTTTCTCCGAAAAACCCTAACCTAACCAGTAATGATGAAATGAACAATTTCAAAGCACCAATTATGCATCAAGTACTGTTACTAGGATATTCTGTATGCTCTGTTCATTCAGTCATTTACTGAGTAACTATCTGAATGCCTAGTGTATGTCATGCAGTGTGCTAAACTAAGCTTGGGGACAAAAAGTCAAGTAAGATTTGACCCTGCCAGAGACTGAAAGTAATCTGCACAAAAATTCCCTAAGGGCTGTTATTGTTCTCACTTCAAGGAAGAGGAATAGAGGCTCAGAGCAATTGTGGGGCTTATCTGAGGTTACACAGAGAGAACATGGCAGACCTGGGTCTGAATCCATATGTTATGCTCTTTCTTTACTACACAGCTGCTTTCTATTAACCCCAAATTCTAGAACAAATTATTTTAGCAGATGGCCATAACACACTTTAAAAAGAAGGTGGTAATCTTAGGTGCCAGTGCAAAGAAGTAGTCAAACAGAATGGCAAGCTAAACCCACCACTCTCTCTTCTGGTCTGGCAAAGCTATAGAAATCCCATGTATCTCAGTTTTGTTCATCACTGGTCTAAACAAAATGGGAATATGTGACCAGGATGAGGGCACAGTTGGGTGAAACATCATATGGTGAATGAGGGAGGCTGGAGTGTGTTATCAATAGATAGCCAAAAAACTAGATGGTAGTGACATGTCACAGTGCTCTGTCCTTGGCCTGGTCCCATTCATATATTTGTTCATTCACACACACACACACACACACACACACACACACACACACACACACAGCATTTATTGAATGGTGATGAAATATAAAGGCTCTATGCCAGGTACAGGGGGTATGTGGGGGAACACCAAATTGTGCCATATAGATTTTTCTTCAGAAGGGCTTCGCATACTAGCTGTTGAGAGTGCTACTGTATGACAGCTTTCAACTGTTCACACTTCAGGCTCTGACTCAGCTGCAGAGAGCGACCTGGCCCAAGGTCACGCCTCTTCTTAGCCTGCCCATATCAAAGTACTGATTGATGTAATAGTATGAGGGTTATTAATCTCAGCCAAACTCAGGTCTGACCTGAAGGGTCATTCCATCTCTGGAGCTCCTCGTGTGCTCAGCTCAGCTTAGTTTAGCTTAACGTCTCCCTATGCCCACAGGTGTTATAAACAAGGTCACTCCTTAATAAACATCCTGCACATTAAACTTAAACTTGGAGTTGGAATCAGTCTGTTTCATGGAAAACCCATTGATAAAACAAGGCGCTTATTTTAAAAATAAGACACAACTACAACCAAAGACAGAAGTTACATGGAGACAGCATTTTGAATTTAATAACTTTCTTTCAAAAGTGAAACAGCTTGCTTCAAAAAACACTAAATGCTGTAAGACAGAGAAAATACTATTACTCTTGGAAGAGTCTTTATCAACAAAAACATTGGTATTTTAATTAAATTTGTTTTTGTTCATCCTGCTGCTGGCTATCATATAGCACAGCAGCACTGGTATTTAGATATTAGTGATTAGAAATTTGTAAAAGAAAATTTCCTAGATTCTGGGAATAATCTGAAGGTAAATAGGAAAGTAATTCCTTTTCCCGCCTGAATTTCAAAAGCAATATGAAATTATTTAAGGCATAGTGACAGAAACTGTCACTGTTTACACCAGTATGCAATATCTAAAAGCTCATTTGTCTTTTAGTAAAAATTTGTCAATTTTAGCTTGTTACATTTTCCAGACTACATTTGACTACATTTTCCAGACTCCCTTTCAGCTAATGTGGCCATGTGACTAAAATATGTACAATGAGATCTGAGTGGTGGGTGCAACTTCTGGTTAAAGCAGCAGTTTTCAACCTGTGGGTCGCGACCCCTTTGGGTGTCGAATGACCCTTTCACAGGGGTTGCCTAAAACCATCGGAAAACACATATATAATTACATATTGTTTTTGTGATTAATCACTATGTTTTAATTATGTTCAATTTGTAACAATGAAATTGGGGGTCTCCACAACATGAGGAACTGTATTAAAGGGTCGCGGTATTAGGAAGGTTGAGAACCACTGGGTTAAAGGCTTAAAGGAAACCACTTGACTTTTATTTTCTATTTCCTCCATCCCAAGGTTGGAACATGGAGATGATTGATGGTGGTAAGGCAGCAGCACCATAGAAAAGTGGAGCAATAATACAAAAAGTCCTTGAATGATCCCTGGAGTAGGACTTTATTACCTATCTGGACTATCTACCAACTTTGACTTTTATGTGGGAGAGAAATAAATCATATATTTTGTTTAAGTCATTACCATTTTGGTCTCTGTTAAAACAGTCCTACCAATATTCTAACTTATATAGAAGCCAAATCAACAACTACAACCTGAGTGATGTTCAGTCTTTGCCCTAGCAGCATGCTATTTTCCAGGAAACTGCAACATAATAGAAATTAACTTCCTTTATCTATGAGTTTAATCTTAAAATTCCTCAAAAGAAATAGAAACCAGAAATCCAACATAAGTCATTGTTATGAATAGCTTACCATTAGGAATTTCTTCTATTTCTAATAGTGTAATGATGGATGCTTTTGCAGCGAAAGAACCATAGACTAAATGAAATATTCTGATGTATCATTAACTGGTATAGGTTCTATTTCTCTTTTTACACTAGAATTAAGTATAGATATATAAATGGTCTGATTGTTTTGGTGGAAACGTCTCAAGTTGTACAAATTATTTGCCATTTTTATCATGGTACTAAGTGAATTACAGAAGGTTACCTATCTGTTTTTGGAGAAAATGTACTGGATATGTGAAATATAGGTACATATGGATTATCTAGATGTGTATTAGGATTCTAACGCCAAAAAAATGTTTCAGTCACAATGTCCCTTTATACTTATGTATATCCAGAAACATGCTTATCTTTTCCTAAAGTAGCAATAACAGCTCATTCTCCTATACTAAATATAAAAAGTCACAGATATCTGCAAATCATAGTGGCAGAGCCAGGTTCTCACACTAGAGGGAACCAGCTGGGGGTGCAGGGATGGTGTTGGTAGGGGGACCCACGGGCCTTTGATTTGTGGTGTTGTTGCTATGCAGAAACAGTCTACCCCTGTGATTACTTTTTCTGTGTCTCCATTTTAATTTTACACTGCTTTCCCTAACATCTTTTCATCAGAGTCCTAACCACATCCTGCCAATATATCACCTTTAAAATAGGTGTTGGGAGGGCT
>NW_006293234.1:271173-277569 GCF_000327345.1 Myotis davidii | reverse complement strand
TCCTCAGCAGCATTTCTGTTTGGAGGAATAACCAGCAGACGACTGGGAGATACACATTCTTCTGATAAAGGGCATTTCTTCTTTCCGAGATTCCACTAGCTTTCAGCAAATATCTACCATGTGTCTGGCTATTCTAGTAAGTTTTCTTTCATGCAGATTTGTTCATTTAATCCTGTAAACTTATCTTTTGCACTTATCTCAGGAAGCTTCCAAATGCCCAGTAAATTTATTACAACCTACAGAGAAGAGGATATAAACTGGTTTCGGGCAGTTAAATACATTTTTATAATTAATAAAAAAAGGTTCAGTAAGTGAGAAATGATTTGAAAGATGTCAACTGAAAAGTGAAAATGTGTGCATTTAAAATGCTCACATTACTAGAAATCACTAGTATTGCAGACCAATATGTAAGTTAAAATCTGTATCTTCCATGCAGAAGAGAGAAAAAGCTAATATACTTCATGCCTCCTTTTTTTAAGTTAACATAAAAGTATATGATTAAAAATGACCTGAAACATCACTTGCTGTGGTTGATTACTATTAGCAATCATTTTAGCTGTCACTAACAGTAGTGAAAATGGCCATTATAAGCACTAAGCACTTTAGAAGGTGTCATTAGAGACTTTATTCATCCCAGGCAGGCATCTATCAAAGGAGAGAGGATGACAACTCCTTTGGAAAGGTTAGTTGAGATATTTCCAGAAGCATGTCAAAAGTGGTTCAACATTTATTAACTTCTTATTTAGGGGGAATGCTGTAGAGAGATCACATCTCTCTGAAGAAGATGCCAAGAACATACCAGCTGCTAGTTTGAGAGCCTTCAGCTGCTCTTCACAACTATTTTTAGAAAACAATTGTATCATTTATCAAACACCACAGAGAAAATACTGTAAATGTTGGAACTTAAGAATTCAACAACTAAAGAAACTTAATAGATGGGAATTGGAGGAAGTATAAATTGTGGGAAAAAATACCAATTTGAATAATACAAATAAGACATACCTGTATTTGAGGTGTCTAAAAGGTAAGAGTACTTAAGACAATTTGATAATAAAATATAATAAAGATTATGAGGTTTAAAATAATTTTAGACAATATTAGACTACTATATTTTTGAAGCATAACAATGAGATGTTTTTAAAGAAAATTAATTTCCTTGGTTTTCTTCCCAGGAGTTCCTATGTGCTATGTCATAAAAATAGATAGTAAGATATGTTTTTAAATAAATATCATTATTAGTAAGTATGTAAACTTTATATTGTTTTCAATGGCTGCAGAAGTAAGTCTGGATGTTTTTTTTTTCTTCTTTTGAAAATGCTTGCAGGAAAGTAAGTAAAAAGGAAATGTGGCCCTATGCATTTTTACTATTTTGAAAAGCACAAGAAATGCAATATAAAATGAGCATAACTTTCAAAAGCCAGAATAAGCTGTTTAAGGGTTCTAGAGTTCATAAACTGGGGACCATAGGCAGCCTTCAGCGTAAGAAGGATCTGCTCTACTTAATGCTCATGGGCAGAACACAGCTCTGTGTCCAACCTCACCCAAGCTTGACATAAAAACCACTCACCACTGGTGATGGGGAAAGTGCAATGTTGCCTATCGATGCCTTCAGTTCATCTACAGTTGCGGCGTTCTTAAGAATGTCTTTAGACTGCAGTGGCTTAATCTTGATATTAAATTTCTTGTGTGATTCTTCCTCCTCCTCTGATTCACTTGACGAATAAAAGTGCTTTCCTTTGGTAGGTAGGACACAGTTAAAGATACATAACTCTTTACTGGGAGGCAGTGATGAGTATAAGACAAGAGTGATTGCACATAGTGGTGGCAAAAGTATCCTTAAGAAGGTAGAAAATCAAAGCAAAACAAACAAATAAAAGAATAAGTCAGGCTCTAGCTGGTTTGGCTCAGTGGATAGAGCATCTCCCTGAAAACCAAAGGGTCCTGGGTTTGATCGGTTGCAGGCTCCCAAGCATCACTGAGGGCACATGCAGGAGGCAACCAATCGATGTCTCTCTCACATTGATGTTTCTCTCTCTCTCTGTCTCTCTCCCTCCTCCCCACTCTTTCTGAAAATCAATGGAAAAGTGTTCTCAGATGAGGATTAACAAAAATAAAAAAATGAAAAGTAAATCAGGAAGGGGTTAGAATTTATTCATCTTTCCCTGGAACAAGAGTAAGGATGGTGAATTTCAAGGAGCAATAGTTATAATGTCCTACATTTTTGCTGTAATTAGCCACTTGGTGTGTCACTCTCAGCATACACACTGCTGAGCCTTCTACGGAGAGAGGAAAATCATTTTAATGGACGATTTGTAATGAGTTTTAAGTGCTTCAGAGTGTGGCCTGTTCTGCCCAGAGATGATCTGTGGGGAGAGCACAGTAACAGGTTTTTGCCAGTCATGATAAATGACACTTTCACATCTGGCTTTAGCAGACAACCTAGTATCCACAATGTGCACAATTGTTTTTCAGCACATTTTTATCTTTCTCCTCTCTCTCTTCTATGAATAGAGTGAGGCAAAATGCCTGCTTGTTAGTGTTCAGGCTGTTCTCTGTGCTGTTTATTCATCTCTAATATTATGGACAACAGGGATTGGGAAGCTAGGGTTATTTCAACACCTTTTTAAAACCTGAATTTATAATACTGCTTTATGAGAAAAAAATAAAAAATAAATAAAGAAAGGATATAGCCGGGTTCCTCGGGTCTGATGCTGTAGCCTTCTTCATCCAGCTCGGGTGAGTTCTATAAAATACAAGTGAACATAATGCAATTACTATCCTGACATTAATCAAAGAATTATTCATTTTCCTTCTAGAGCCTTCTACTTAAGGATCTAAACATGTCTCTTATTTTTGGAGATAAGGATTTTAACTTTTGGAAGTGAATGCTGGGCAGTATATAGATATAGATATAGATATAGATATAGATATTTATTCAGGGAAATGTGGGGAGTCTTTCTATTGGGAAAACAAACTAGGAGTCAACAACTGTCAATGAAAGGAAACATTCAGAAAGAATTTACCATGCATTTTCTATGAGCGAAGGACTTTGCTCAGCAACATGAAGGGATATAAAATGGAAATTACTTGTCCTTTGGAAAATTGAAATGTATTTGGTAGGCAAAAAATAAAAACAAAAATACAAAATACAAAACACAAGACATCAATGATAGGAGTGTGAAGGAAGAGGAAATTAGTGAGGTTTGAAAGAATCAGGGATCTGCATGTGCCTTTGGGGATAGAGGCGGGTACAGAAGGGACTCACTGGTGAGGAAGAGTCTGTATTGAGACCTCCAAGGCTGAAACAGATAACCTTATTCAGATAACATGACTGGAAAGGAAGCTGTACAGTGAGAGGCAATGGGAAATAGGACCATGGGTGGCCAACATGCTGGGGGAAGAGTTCATACTTGATATAGTTACTGCAGCTTCTCATTTAGGGGAGGGCATGTGGAAGCAGCATCTTAAGGTGTTTGGGAAGCACACTTCAGGATAGACTGGGCACAGAAGGAAATGGAGAAAAAAAAAACTAATTCAAAATACTTGCATCGTGCCCATAAGATGTGCTGATAAGATAGACAAAGTTGGTGGTGGTGGGAAGGGATGAATCAAGGACATTTGGAAGGACAAACTGCTAGTCTTATTAACAGATTTATCATAGGAGAAAAAGGAGAGGGAGGGTTCAGGAAAACGCTAGGATTTCTACCCTCAAATCCTGGGAGACTGCTGGTACTCCTGGCTGAACTAATTGTAACAGCAGACAACTAATATTTTTGGAAAAAGACAGGAAAGAGAAAAGATAGTTTGCATGATTAGAATTAGTTATTATATTTTACTTCCTATTATAAGGAAAGTACTATGACCTACACTTTTCTTCATTGAACCTTCTTAACAATCATATGTGGAATTATTCTATTTACCAAGAAGGAAACTAAGAGAAACTAGATGCCATTTCTCAAGGAACTCACGCAGCAAATGGCAGAACCACTCCCTGATCCCAGGTATCTGAGACTATAGCCTACACTGTAGAGGGGAAGAAGGTGAAGAGTTCAATAATGACCCTTTTGAAGCTGAGGTAATAGGCCTGCAAGTCAGAGAGAACAGAGCTGGAGAGAGATTTTGGAGTCACTGAAACATGAAAGTGCCATGACCAGGGGGAGAGAAGATGGCCTGAATGCATTCTGTCCTTCTTCATTACTTAGCTTTCTTTCTTTTTCTTTCTTTTTTAAATAAAAGTATATTAAGAGCACTTACCTGCTAACAATGTATCTGTGGCTTCTCACTGCACTCAGAATAAGAGCCCATGCCCAGCTGGTGTGACTCCGTGGCTGAGCATCGACCCACGCACCAAGAAGTCACCAGTTCAATTCCCAGTCAGGCACATGCCCAAGTTGCGGGCTCGATCCCCAGTAGGGGACTTGTAGGAGGCAGCCGCTCAATGTTTATGTTTCTCTCTCATCATTGATGTTTCTATCTCTCTCCCTTTCCCTTCCTCTCTTTCTAATGTCAATAAAAACTTTTTTTAAAAAATATAAAGTGAAGTGCCTCTGTGTAGCCCACAAGCTCCTGCATGACCTGGCGCGGGATCCTCTCTCTAGCCTCAGGTTTGAGATTCTCTTTTCTGATCCCCATCAGCCACAAAGCCTTCTTCCCTTTATATGGTAAGTACTATGACCCATTGTTAACTTATGATATGAATGCTGCAAGTTTTTTTTTTTCCATTTCAGGGTGCTTATAAATGCCATTCTCTCTGCCTGAAATTATCTTTATTTTTTTAAAAAAATATTTTTATTGATTTCAGAAAGGAAGGGAGAGGGAGATAGAAACATCAATCATGAGAGAGAATCATTGATCGGCTTCCTCCTGCAGGCCCCACACTGGGGATCGAGCCCAAAACCCGGGCATGTGCCCTGACTAGGAATTGAACATGACCTCCTGGTTCATAGGTCCATGCTCAACCACTGAGCCACGCAGCCAGGTTGCCTGGAATTATTTTCCTCAAATGTTCATCCAGTTAATCTCAATTTATACTTTAGTGTAGGAGTAGGGACCTTTTTTTTCTGCCAAGGGCCATTTGGATATTTATAACATCAAATTATCAACTTAAAAATTAGCCTGCTATATTTGGTCAAACATTTAATGAATTCACCCCTAATGCCTTGGCAGGGCCAGACTAAATTATTGGGTGGGCCTTTGAGGGCCCGCCAGCTGGATGTTCCCCACCCCTGCTTTAGGGCTTCCCTTTATTAAAGGTCAAATCCTCCCTAAGGCTGTCTCTGCTCTTACCCTCTCCCTGCCAAAAGCAAGATGATAGAATGTATTAAGAATAAAACCCTTCTCATTACTTAGAGAAAGTTGTATCTAATGTATAATTATAATAGCAATTCCTGTGTGGCCTTATTAGTTTTTAGGACTAACAACACTTGAGGAAAATTATGCTTCAATTAAGCACTTGCATGTTGACCAGGGACAGCACTGGAGTTTAGGATTTGTGTGCTAGATGTGAGGGGGTAGTGCTTGATGAGTAATTTGGTATTTTAATTATCATACTTGTTTATTTAGAGTATCACATTCATGCATATTTAAGAATCCTAGAAAATATAACGAGAGTCTTTCTAGGTAAAAAGAATTTTTAAAAATCACCCTTTCTTAATATCTCATATCTTCCCTTACAACACTATTTTGAGCAAATAGTGTATTGAATCCTTGCAATAATCTTGTAAAGTAGCTATTGACTTAATTTTTGCTGGACAGCAAATTACTATCCCCAAACCACATACAGATGACTTGTGGAGAGGCTAGGTCTTGAACCCATATCTAACAGCCTTTACTGCTCTTAGCCTGTCTACCATGCTAGTCGTGCCAGGCACTTTCTGGCGAGATGGCATGTTTCACTTATTTCTATGTCATATTTAAATACAAGAATGCCTCAACTCATTTTCAAGTTCTGAAATACTTAGTAAAGCAAAAAACATTTTCTGATACTCACGTATCTTTCCCAATCAATTTCTGCATAAAATCCATTTGGTGCCCCATTGCTTTTCTTCTGTAATAAATGTGAAAATAAATTTAGAAGAGGAACATTTGAATGAAACAAAAAAGGAATTAAGAAACTTAACTCTTATCTTTATTTAACAAGAGCTATCAATACCCAGGACTGGAAGGACAAATCAGAGCAGCCTATTAAGCAGCCACATTAGTGTAACCAAATGGTAAACTGAGTTGCCGTGACACTGCCTAATAGAGCTTCTGTACTTACTGTACAAAAGACTGTAGAATACCTAAGCATAGAATATTCACTACTAACTGTTCAAATTTTGTTCAATTACTAAAGAATTAGAAGCATCTACATTATAATTTAATTCTCTATACCTTCAGGGGATAAAAACAGATATA
>NW_006293234.1:263510-271115 GCF_000327345.1 Myotis davidii | reverse complement strand
ATATATTTATTCAAATGGAAACATTTTGACTTCCATGTTGCTCTTATATACAATCAGTTCCAACAATATCCAAAGAGTATTCATCCAAATCGTTAACTAATTTTTTAGCTTTTCTAATACTAACTTATTTTTTTCCTAACCATCCCCTTAATAGACTATAAAGGAAATCAGCTTCAAATTAGTTAATTCAGCACCTAGGTATTAAAAATGGTGTTGATATTCTTTACAAGTGGCTTTAAAAAACAAATTACTAAAACAGAATAATAGGATTCATCATGGATTTTTCTGTCATCCATGTGTCCTATGCCTCCAGAAACACACATCATTGCAAAATGAATGGAAATCAGCATTATTCTCTTTAGATTATTTGAAAGTTCTATTTTGACTCCTAGCACAACCATGATATATGGCCACAAGCACTTGAGCAAGAATGTGGCCTTATCCAAAAAGAAATTACTAGGATTCTCTACTTTTTGTGAGCAGAAGGCAAAAAGACAAATCAAGTTGGTGATGGAGGGTTCGTTCATTCAGCATTCGGGTATTTAGCACATAGAGCAATGGTATGTCACTGGGCACAAGCAGATTTCAGAACAACACAAAATAAATGGTGACATGTGAGGCTTGAAGACAGAACCTCTAATTCTGCAATCACAAATGAAGGCGAGTTGGACCACAATGTGAACAGTTAACACTCAATTTGACAAATAGGCAGGAGAAGTAAGCTTTTCATGTTTGCATGTAGGACCACTAGAAAACCAAATTAGAGGTAACCAACATGATTGATTAATACTTACTGAATGTTGCCTGGGCACTCTAAGAACCCACAATAGCTTAGTAAGGGTGAACACGCATAAGGAATAGATAATATGTCCAAGTCCTCTCTCTTCCTTAGGACTGCCACTGTACTAGAATTTATAAATGCAAGAACTATGCCAATGTTTTCACTGACCAGAACCCAAGAACACAGGCCCTGTGCCCCTCTTCCTTTTTCCTGCTCCTAAAAAATATTATATACTCAGACTACATCATTTTAACTTTTCCACATAATTGCCTTCATTGAATTAGTGCTTTACTGATATTCTTTCTACTTTGAGCAAAGGTTGTTCTAAAAACCTGTCACATCAACTCTGCACCTGTATGAGCTATAAAGCTATTTCTGAAGACACGGTTCATTAAATTATGAGCCAACTAATAATAAAAAATCTCTTCCATGGGGAATAGGCATTGTTCCTCTTTTCTTTTTGTTGTTTTCTTTCTTTTTTAATTCGTACTTTGCCAATCTGTTTGCATATGACTTCTTTGCAAAATTCTCCAAATCCTTCTTAGAAAGCACATATAATAAATTTAATATACAAACTTAACTTTTATAATAATGGGAATAAAATAGTCAAAGTTGATCCGAAAGAACTAAACTCATGAATTTTGTAATCAGTATACTACCATTGATAGACCTTTTAGTTATTAAACAATTCTTCAATACATAGGATTGTTATCTAAAAACTGATGAGATTAGTTAAATTACTGAGTTCAAAATTTTCAGTTCTATAGTTTGCCTCTATGATAATTTCATTTCTATTACCAATGTTTTTCTATCACCAATCCCAGTTTCTATGGAAACCAATGGAAGATTGAGATGAGAAGAAAGCAAAACTTATATAAATTTTTTTTCTTTTAAAATAGGAACATTTTAATCACAAATACTATACATAAACAAAAAATCATAAAAATACATTCTTTTGGGAAGATATTCAACACACACACCCACCCACACACACACACAGAGAGAGAGAGAGAGAGAGAGAGAGAGAGAGAGCGCGAGAGAGAGAGAGAGCGCTTTATTAGAAGAATCTGGCCTCATTCATGCTAGTGAATTCTTACAAATATATTTGGTTTCACAAAATGAAATTATCAAGTTACTAATAATGATTCTTCTGGTAAACCCTAAGAAAGAAACAATTCTCTTGGTTTAACCACTTAAGCAAGTGCAGCTCATACTGGTAATAAGTGAAGGTAATGGCTCTATTGATTTTCATTTGGAAAACGTTGTAGAAGCAAGGAAGAAGATAAGTGGGGAAATATTTAAAAATTAGGCTTAATAATACAAGCAACAGTGGCTACTCAGCATTATATAGCGTCATTTTTTCCTTCGAGTTGGAGTTATACATTATTTTACTTTTTTCTTTTGTGTGTTGTCCAAACTTCTACACTTTGTATAAGTAACTTTTATTATGTGAGTATATAACTGTTATTTAAAGATAATTGAGGCTTGTATCAACGTTACTCTTAATAGGCATTTTACTTTGGTCAGGCTTATTATCTGTTCTCAGATAATATGATGGGCTAAATCAATAAATGTAGCAACAATTGTGTTTAGTTATACATTTATCAAAGTTCTCAGTTTCCACCAAGAGTGCTCCTGTTTTCCTAGGTCAGCTCATGGCCACATAGTAGTCGTCAGGTGAGAAATGTTAAAGACACAGGTTGTACTGCCTAAATATGATCTTTTTGCCACTGAGATGGACTTGACTCATTTTGCAGATAACCCTGTGGGACAGCACTGTCCAATAGAACTGTCTGTGAAGATGGAAAGGTTCTAGATGTGTGCTGTCCAATATCATAGCCACCAGCCACAAGTGGCTCTGGAATACTGGAAATGTGGCAGCGTGATTGAGAAACGGAACTGTAAATAGGCCACCATATTGAACAACACTGCTATCGTTGTTCCCTCCCCTAGGCCAAGATCAGCATCCCTGAGTCAACATCCTTTAGTCAAGGACAGTGTTCCCACAAGCCACGGTCCTGCCAAATTCCTAATGTTACTGAGATAATGCTTTTCCTAAAAAATGATTACTCAGTTTGTATACCATGCTTATTTTGGAGCCAAAGATTTCTTATAAATAAATTCTTTTTAAAATCTGAATACCTTTCCTTTGTCTCAGATAAAGGAAACACATTTTTTTGCCTTGTCACTCTTTTAAAAAAAAATGCTTATATTGATTTTGAGAGAGAGAGAAAGGGAGAAGGAGATAGAGAAACATGGATCAGCTGCCTCCCATATGCATCCCAACCAGGGATCAAGCCCGAAAGCTGTGCATGTGCCCTGACCAGGAAGGGAACTGGCAGCCTTTTGGTGCACAGGACCATGCTTGACCAACTGAGCCACACCAGCCAGGGATGCCTGCTCACTCTTTAAAAGTATATTCAGACATCAGCATATAGAGTCTACATGATTGATTTAAACACTGGCTCCACGTTTTCAAAAAATAATTTGGAAATAACTAAAAAAGACTCTTCTTAATTGGAGTAAATAAATGCTACTCTTTTTTTCAAGTTTCAGGTTGGGATTTTACTTACTGTTTCTACAAACCCTTGGAAATTTTAAACTAAAATCTGTTTCCTTACCGAAACTTTTTTTCCTCCTTCACGCGCACACTCTGCTTTGTTATTGTAGGGTGGTTCATGTGGGCTGGGCTGCTGGAATTGATTGTTTTCATGTAGAAAAAGTTGTTAAAGGATCTGTTTGTTCTTTAAGACACATATAAAGAATCACATGGAGTCAGCAAACATACCACAGAAGAAACAATTTCTAGGCCAAATTGTAGGGCCTACCAATCTTGGCAGGGTTCCTTAAACAAAGAGCGGACTTTGGGGCCCATAATGAGGCTCTATTCAGCAGGCCAGTGCAGCCAGGTCAGGAGAAGAGAGAAGCGGAAGGAACATCCCAGGCAGGAGAGACTGTGTGGATCTAGTCCTCATTCAGCCAGTTCTTAGTTGACGGGCAGAGAACAGACACCAGGACACACTAAGACTGAACAGAAATGGATGTATTGCTAATCAAAGTACGAAAATTTAGCTCCATTATACTTTACCCTGGACCTAAGCCTTCCTGAGGGTCATCAATACATATAGCACACACAGTTGACAGCCCCAAATCTGGGCCTTTCCTGTACACTTGCTCAGGATGAGCAGAGATGATGCCCTCAGGCCATGTATAGGTGGAAATCTGCACTGTTTAGGAAAAAGTTAAAGTGTTGCCTGCATAGTTAGAGTTTGTCTCTGGGTTAGAATGCATTGTAACACACAGCTGCCGGAAATCTCAGACACCAGGACAAACAGTTCTGTAGGGGACAGGTACATTCGGCTACGTGGGGAGCAAGACACGCCCACCTTCCTACATGGAACCTTGCCACAAAGCCTCTGTATATTAAACTGCAAAAGCATGGTCACCAGAGATGGGCTTCAGCGGATTTTGAGGAACTGAAATAAGCTCAAATACATTAAGCCTGTTGTGTAGCCCTGTGTTGACAAGCCATTTATAAGCATGCACCATCACCTACAGTTTATATAACTACACCAATTGAAACCATAAATTTCCACTTCAGACACCCAGAGACAATAATTTGGAAGCTAACTCAGCCATGTAAAAGTGGACTAGGTCCACAGATGCAAGGTCTTAATCAATCTGAATTTGAAAGAAAATCAGGTTGAGGTCTCTAAGGACCAGATGCAAACAGAAACTTGGACCCCTAGGGCCCTGGTATGATAAGGAGTTTTCAAATTCGGTGACCACAGTTAGTGGGGGAACTTGGGTAACGTTTCCAAATAGTACAACTAGCAGCTTGTACAACCTACGAAGCTGCGCATCCTGTTTCAGAGAACATGTATTTATTTAGAATGTAGCCTTTTTCAAGTGGGTCTGCATTATTTCCTGAGAAATTGAAATTAAATAATTCCCCTTTCCTAATAATCAGGGAGACTTACGGTATTTCCAATGAAGAAACAAAGAGGGCACAGGTACTAATAAGTAACTTTATATGACTTGGAATGTGGTGGTACAGGAGCACTCAGGGAACTCCAGTACAAAGCCCTGAGCTGGAGTGGACAAGTCCACAGCATCACGGCCAGGCTCATTAATGCTGCCTGGACTCATAGTTGCCCACACCATGCCAGTGCCGTACCAGGCACCTGGGTGCATAGTCCACCAGAGATTTAAACTGGTGGTCCCTGGAAGAGCAGAGAACACGGAGGTAGCCATGGGGCCTCACAGACAATGAGCTGGTGGGTGGGAGGGACTTTAGAAAAAGGAAAAAGGACAAGACTGAGGGTGGCAGAGGGAAAGAAGCAAGAAATAGCAATCCAGCCTGGGAGCAGTAGGGAGAGAAAGCAGAGAACAGCTAACGGAGCCTTGCAGGGGCCAGAACGGAGGGGACAAGAGAACCCAGGGAGGGGACCCAGACAGCAGCGAAGAGAAGACACAGTAGCAGAGAGAGAGAGAGAGAGAGTACCTGCGAGAGAGTTAACGAGAGGGCTCTGAGCCAGAAGCAAGAGGTGAGGAGAAGCTGAGTCTTCTGGGTCTTTTTTTTCCCCTGCTGAATAGAGCCTTGATTATAGTGTTACCCAATGTCTGGTAAATTTCAGTCTATTCTCTTAACATTTCATGGCAAGAACTACATGAATGCAAAAGGCACCCCAAAGCTAAGAACCCTGAGTCAAATGTGGGCGAAAAACTCGTGCTATAGCTGCGCTTAGCACCCCAATGTAGGTATATTATTATAAAGGGTGATTTTTCAAAACAAATTTTTTTAACCACCAGGTTTATTTTCGTTCCCACTCCAGCCCAATGAGCCTAATGTGAGTTAATTCCCTCCCCCCACCCCAGTGACAGCTGTTCTTTTGAACCTTATGAATAGGCATCTGATTTAGATTTGAAAGAAATCATTTTAGAAGTGGGTGCGGACTCCCATAAGCACAACTCAGATAAATCCAAGCCAAGGCACCACAGACTTCTTTAAAAATCAAGAAATCTGGTGACCAGCAAGGAGTCAGAGTTACTGTTAAATCTAAACCCAGTGGATGCATTTTCCTCCTTCAGGCTGTAAATTCAGGCATAAGTGGTTTCAAGACCATTCCCTACTTGTGAATTTAATATAGAAAATGTATCTGCAGCTCAACTACAAAAGGGGGAAAGTTCCTTTCAATTTTATTGGAGCTCAGCTCCATTATGACTTTGTGGCCTCTGTTAGAGAAAAACATTCTCCCATAATGAGCTTTTATATCATTAAGTTGGACATGAAATAACAGTTGATGGTAGCAGCCCCTGCAGGAACTGACTGGTTTGTGACCCACCATAGTTTGCTTGCCTAATCTGGGCAGGGTTTTAGGTGAATACAATAAATAAGTTTAACTTGACCAAGACTACATGTATGTCCCATGCAATTCCTACAGAATACTGTAACAGTGAGAGGTCTGAAACGCCATTTAAGCTACTTTTTCCCTATAGAAAGCAAAAAGAAAAGCAATGGGGCTTTAAGAAATTTAAACATAGCATATACTGAAGTGCAAACCTACTAAAAATGATCATTTAAATACTTACAATTCCATCTCTATCAGGTGAACCTCTGTAACAAAAAGAAATTTGTAGCTATTAGGAAAATGAATCATTCTTGCTACATAGACCAAAGTATAACAAGAAACATTAACCACCTCTCCCCCCACCTCCCCTGTTCTCACCCCAGTAAATCCATCTAATGCAAACTAAATCAAAACAAATTGGTCCAGTGGTATTTGAGTGTGAGGCATGTGTATGTGTATGTGGGAGCGAGATTCTCATTAAAAGCTGAAGTCCAAAAGGCACCAAGTTGCTGCAGCAGTTTTTGTCCCCTTTGAAGAGGAGAGCTCATTAAGTGTCTGTCCCAGTCTATGGCTCGATTTAAAACTAGCACCGGGAATGTAAACCAACTGGTTCTCTCTCATCTTCTCCATGGGAGTGGTCTTGAGTTTCCCCCATAAGAAGAAACTACTATGGTATTGTTCAACTTACTTTGAGAATCTGTATTTTCTTCCATATTTCTCTACTTATTGCTCCAATGATTATAGGAAAGCAGGAAAGAGAGGGCAATGTTTCCTCAGGGCTCACTCTGATGACTCAGGGGAGTTCACCATGGTGGCACAGTGTGTGCCACAGTGCTCAGGAGTAAGGATGTAGAACAGGATGACTCTGAGTGTCCAGACTCCACCACTTGTTGGTTCTGTAACCTCAGTAAGCCAACTTAGATCAAATAATGTATATAAAGAATTTATAGGGAAACTAAGATGGCGACATAGGTAAATATCGGGAAATTGCTGCCTCCCACAACAACTTCAAAAATAAAATGAAAAGACAAAACAGACATCACCCAGAACTACAGGAAGGCTGGCTGAGTGGAAATTCTACAACTAGAAGGAAAGAAAAGCACACTGAGAGCCAGAGGAGCTGCGGAAGTGAAGTGCAGAGGTACGGAGGTTCGCGTGCCGAAAGGGTCTGGCACCTGAGGACATGGCTGTCTTTTTGAAGTTCATGAAACAAGAATGCTCCCGACTGCTCTGAACTCCGGTTCCGGGAAGTCTCTGGGGACCCAGGACTCATACGGGGAGAAACTGGACTGTCTGGCAGCAGGCAGAACTCGGAACTCGAGGGTGGCTTTCCCTCAGAGGTGCTTGCAGCAATTATCGGGACACTGAGACACGCGGCCCCTTAGGGCAGGGCTGAGGATCAGCCATAGCTGCTTGCTCTGCCCTGTTGATTCCTTGAGACCCCGCCTCACCTAGGCTGCGGCAGAGGCTTTT
>NW_006293234.1:258304-262322 GCF_000327345.1 Myotis davidii | reverse complement strand
CTGTGGACTGAACGGTCCCAGGTTCGACTCCAGTCGAGGGCACAGTGCGGGGCATGCAGGAGACAGCTGATCAATGATTCTCTCATCACTGATGTTTCTATCTCTCTCTACACACATATGTAATATCTTAATCAATAAAAAATATATTAAAAAAAGAATTTATAACAGTCCCTGATACATAGTGGGTATTGAAAAATGCGGGCTACAATTTTTTCCTCTTACATAATGTCTCTTCACTAGGAACAAGACTGTAGGCCTAACCAATGGACACGGACAACAGGGGGGGTGAGAGCATGGGGCAGGTAGGGGGTGAGGATAAGGACACATATGTAATATCTTAATCAATAAAAAATATATTAAAAAAAGAATTTATAACAGTCCCTGATACATAGTGGGTATTGAAAAATGCGGGCTACAATTTTTTCCTCTTACATAATGTCTCTTCACTAGGAATACAAGACTGTCCACCTGCAGCCACATTAGACTTTGTAGCAATAGAGGAAGTGCAAACGGTTGTGCAAAATAATATCGTTATTTTGAAAAACTAAACTGGAGGAGCCAGAGGAAGGAGGAAGCAAGAGGGTGGTCACCATATCTTTTCCTCTTTTAATTCACTCTGCGAGGAGTTTAAAAAAGTTACCCTTTAAAACACAGAGACCGACTTATGCCTAGATGGGGACCTGCATTATTTGGAAGAAAATCTTAAGTACTTGAGGTGGACTGTGAAATCTTGAGGAGTTCGGTGTGGTTGGAACTGTTCTTTAGGAGGTCAGATAAGGTGATGAAATTACTTATTGCTTCATAGGGTGGGGCAGAGAGAGAAATGCAGAGAGTCAGTGGGACATCTCCTGGGCTCCAAGATGAGACTCCCCTTCTCCACCAACATCTCCTCCTAAATTAGCAGAATATTTTTACTTGGATTGCAAAACACTTGATTGAGGTTCATCGTTTTTCATAACCAGTTCTGTGCCCATGTGGATACAGGGGCTAGAAGCTGATATTGCAAGACCATGGGAGTTGACAGAAATCTTAGGGTCCTTGGACATTCCCTGGCTATGGGAATTAGTTGGTTTAAAGAAATTTCTTCTAAATTAGAAGGACAGGAAGAGTCTTAGCTCATTAAACTTATAATTCATTGAACAAACAGTGAGTGCTTATAATCCGCCAGGCACTAGGCTAGGATCTGAGGATAAAAACATGAAGCCATACTCATCACAGAAAGAATAAGACAGGCAAGGAAATCCAGTGAGATATCATGGTTATAATCAGCTCAGGTGCACAGGAAAGTACAGAGAAAATCTACCAACTCACACTCATCAAAATCAACTTTTCTTTTTAGAACTATATACTGCAAAAAATAAAAAAAGAGCATTTCTTACTAGAATTTTAGCTTCTGCTAAAGGAATTGAGAAAGAAGTGATTGTATCAACTTTTGCATAGGATAAATCCACAGGCACTAATCCTTTTGGGGATGTCTTTGAGGGCAGCAAGTAATAGATATAGAGAAAACAATCTCTGGCGATAGGTCTGGCTGTAGTGCTGCCCATGATTGGTCTAGATACAAGGGTATTCTATAGAGTATCTTACAAGAAGCCACTTGATCTCCTGCATATTGCAACCATTGGAATGGCATTTCAGAAATTTTAATCAGAAAAATTGTAATCGTATACAGCAGCATTGGTGTCCTCTTCTGATCCTTTGGTCTTATCCATTGATGGAAATGGGGCTGGTGCTTCCTAGGGTAGTGACAGTAAGCATGGTGGTTAAGAGCACTGGCTCTAGGGCCAGATGCTTGGGTTCATTCAACCTAAATTTCCTGCATAATCTTGGGCAAGTCACTTCATCCCTTCGTGTCGCAGTTTCCTCATCTACAAAATGGCCATGATAATAGCATATACATATACCCCACAGGACAATTAGAGGATTCCATGAGTTTATAAAAGTGAAGAGCCCAAAATAGTGCCCAGAACATAGTAAATTCTCATTAAATGTCATCTAGAATACACTTATTATATAATATGACCTCGGATGGGGAGTAAAGAGATTTTAGCAGCCTTAGACACTCAAAGTTCTCAATTCGCTTCCTGACCCTTCTTAGGAAATTTCATATTTTAAGTGATTTTAAAAAAATTTAATAGCTGACCCAGTATATTTACTGACTTCTATTTTAAAACTAAACATCTACCATGGACCCTTTGCCTCTGGTTTAAAAAGTGCCAGTTACCACTGCCTTTTTTCTGTTACCCTTCTATTGATCTTGATTATAATTTTGCCCATCTGTTCTTTTTCTTCTGGGTGATAAAAGCCCCGGTGCTTGATTCTGGACAAGAATACTAGTTTCAAGTCTTATTTTCTGGGTAACCTTCAGCAACTTACTTAATCCCTTTTGGCACTGATTTCTCACCTCTAAAATTGAGATATGACTTCTAACCTTACTGAATTACTGTGAGGATTAAAAGGGATGTCAATGCATATCACAGAGCCTGCACAGGGCTGGTCACTTAGCACAGGCTCTTTCCTTTCCTCTCTTTACGAGGTACTGTAATGATGATTAAATCAGGAAGCTCTGGTCCTAACCCCACTCTAACTAAGGAGGTTCAATCAGCTGAAGTTGGGGCTGGTGTACACCCTGAGGGAACTGCAACAGCTGTGAAAACAGTTGGCATCAACAAAGTTTCAATTATAGCAGATTAACATAAGCATTACCTAGAGCTGAAGGGACAGCAAATTCCCAGAGCATTTGGCCAACCTTTTGTGAGAATGATGTATGACCTGATTAGAGATAGGGGTTCATGAAGAGCAAAGGCTGACACTAAACTGTTGATCTTTTGACCATCACTGCCGCGGGGACCAATTTATGGCTAATTTGCTATCACATAAGTATTTTGGGGTGCTCCAGTGATAAGTTAAGGAGACATACTTGGGATTCTACAGGCACATGTCTCATCAAAGTACCTCAGATAGATATTGGGCACCTATCAAAGCCATGAGGAAAAATTTCTTATTTTCATACCTTTAGAAATGGTGATGGAAGAGCAGAGCATGTTCGAATGCAAATTAGCTCTGCCTGCTCTGGGGAGGTTGTTTGATCTCTTTTCCCTTTTGAGGGAAATTTTTCCTTTTTAATTTTCTTCACAAACCAGAGATTATGTGCAGTCAGTTACAGACACTGTCTTCAAAGAAAAATAGATTTGATTTCTGCTAATGATGTTCTCCTGAGATGTGTGTGTCTAACGATGCCCCACATACCCAATGGCACATTATAGGTGACAGGAGATGTTGCTGACAGGCTGACTGGTATAGTGTAGGGCTCTTCTGGGAACTTAGATTCCATCTAGTGTAAACTGAGGCCAAGGGAAGGAAAAGCATATTCCCAAGGCTGCGGGAATGCTGGCAACGCTGGAAGCAGAGCCCAGGTCTGCAGGCTCCAGTGACAGAAACATCATCTGTTTTGGAGGTTGTTTAGAAAGGGGCAGTTTCAGAAAGTGTAAGTATTTCAAATGTCCTATGTTATTAACCCTCGTGTCTCCCTAAGAATAGGCTCTATTGTCATCTCTATTTTACCTGAGTCTCAAGTGAAGTTAACTTTGACGGTCTGATCGATGCTTCTCAAACCTCAAAGGGGGTAAGGGGTAAAGATCAACCAAAGGACTTGTATGCATGCATATAAGCCTTACCAGTGGACACAGACACCAGGGGGGTGAGGGCATGAACAGAAGGTGGGGGGGGGGTAATAGGGGGATAAGGACACATATGTAATACTGTAATCAATAAAAAAAATTCCCAATTCAATCATTTTGAACAGGGGTGAGGAATGTCTGGTGCTTGGGCCGTATAAGGCCCACAGACTCCATCCATTGAGCCAAACCAGCCAGGGCAAAAGGGGCAGTTTCTTAAGAAACAATAGTAATTATGTAGTCCTCAAAAAATATTCCTGAGGAGAGATCAACCAAAGGACTTGTATGCATGCATATAAGCATAACCAGTGGACACAGACACCAGGGGGGTGAGGGCATGA
>NW_006293234.1:255813-258259 GCF_000327345.1 Myotis davidii | reverse complement strand
GGAGAGGGGGGGTATAGGGGGATAAGGACACATATGTAATACTGTAATCAATAAAAAAAATTCCCAATTCAATCATTTTGAACAGGGGTGAGGAATGTCTGGTGCTCGGGCCGTATAAGGCCCACAGAATCATTTAGTCTGGCCCTGCCAAGGCAACTGCAGGCGGGATTAAAAATTCAATAAACCTGGGAGCTTTTTTCATAGCAACATAAATTTATATTAAGTGAATTATATTAAGCAAATGATGTTATACATATCCAAATGATCCTTGGCAGAAAAAAAGGTTCCCTACCCCTAATATAGAACAAGACTAGAGTAAAGGTAATTTTCATGAAATAATTATTTACCAAAAGAAAAAGCACAAAGAAAACGTAAGAACAGGTGACTTAATATTTGCTATCTATATTAAAAAATAGCTTTTATTTCCCCCGAATCCTTTATGTTCTCTGGCTTCAAGGTTGCCCACTGCCTAGAGAAGGAAGCCCAAGTGACACAGCCTGGCACTTCCTATCTGGTCCTGATGTCCTTTCCAGATTTGCCTCCATGATCATTCTTAACTGGAAAGAATGGTAGGCCAACTGCCTTATTTGTCTTGTCCTGAATACCAGTTGACTCTTCCACCTCGCTGCTTTGGCTGTTGTTCCTTTAGCATGAAATGCCTGTCCTCAACTTGAAGGTCAAACTCGAAGTTCTTCCCTCCCTGAAGCTTCAGTGATCACCTGTCCAAATGTGAGCTTTTCTACCCTCAAACTCCCATGAATTCCATTTTTATTTGCTCATAAGGAACTTACCACATATTAATTTGTATTAGTAATAATGAGTAGTGTTGCTGCCATTTATTGAGCATTTACTAAGTAATAGGTCCCAAACTAGTCATTTCAAATGTTATTTCATTTTGTTATATGAAAGCTATCTCAGTTTGTGTGCTAGATATTTTATCCCATCTATAATAATAAAAGGGTAATATGCTAATCAGACCGGACATCCTTCCAGACAAAGCTGGAGCTTGAGGGAAGCAGTCCGGGTCCCGGGTGCCTGCCGGTGGCCGGAGGGAAACCTGGGTCCCAGGTACCGGAGGGAAGCCGGTGCCAGCAGCTGGGGGAGGAAGGCCTACTCTTGCACGAATTTTCATGCATTGGGCCTCTAGTGAATTATAAAATCTTGGAGGACAAGGACACAGGCAATGCTAAGCAGCCTGTGATAAAATGTATGCACGATAAAAATATAAAGGAAGAAAAGCTAAAGGTGGTAAGTAAATGTAACCTTCTCCATTTTTACCTGTGCCCAAATAATTATTGATTTTCACATTTTCTAACTTTCTTTCATGGATTCCCGCCAAATGATGGGTTTAATGGGCTCATTAATCTGATTTAAGCAGACCACACAAGGTCTTCAGTTTTACATGGCCACAACCAGCTGCAGGGGAGTAATGGTTCAGTCATTACACTGGTCTTGGCTGGAATCCTGAGTTCCCGGCCTCTTACTTTCCATGTGTAAGTTACATGCCTGCCTCTAAGCGGCAACTGAGATTTTTGTGTCCGAGCTAAATACTCTACAGGACTATTCAAGATGGTCAAATAAATGGAATAGAATTGTTACATCATTGGATGTTTTCAAGATGGGTTTATTAGAGTCTGAGGGCAATTGATGATCTTGGGTGTGATCGTTTAAACATGTAAAAGTATCCACGGGGTTATTTCTGGCACTGGCTTCTTATTCACAGCCAAATAGCCTATCCTGTGAATTCTGTTGGTTGATTTACAGTTTTGCTTGTACAAAATCTTGGCATCAAGTGAAAGCTTTGGAATGTTATCTGAACAAATTTCTGTTTCTGGCTAGGCCTAATCTACCTAAACAGGTGTTTTTGCTTCTTCATTTCACTCAGAGCAAACCTAGACGTGGTAATAAATACTCTTAGTCCCCACAGAAGTAACAGTAACACTTCCTCCCTCCCAGATTTCTGGGAAACGTGGTTATCAAGTTATAAAATAATAACATGTGATGAAAAACTGAACACATGGTGAAAAGTCTTTATCTTTGTAGAGTAAATCTAAGAACCATTTATGCCTAACAGTTACAATTTACCCAGAAACAGAATAGTACACAATATCCCAGAAGACTCTATGTCCTCTAAGCGACAATGACAACAGCATCTCTTTGAGGAGGCAAACTTTTAAAAGACTTACGTAGAATCAGTGTCCTTTTCTTTCTTCCGTATCCCAAAGGCCTTCCTTGTACGTTTTTTCAATCCTGTGGGAAAACAAGAAAGGGTCAAAGCAATCTATTTTTTATTTGAATGTTCCTGGCAACATTCATATAAACATAATTTAAAAGTTGCAACACATCCCTTAAATTTGAATGTTCAAAAAGCAGGGAAAGTTTCTTCAATCAGGTGTGTGTATGTGTGTGTATGTGTGTGTGTGTGTGTGTGTGTGTATATATATAT
>NW_006293234.1:253626-255738 GCF_000327345.1 Myotis davidii | reverse complement strand
TTTATTGATTTTAGAGAGGAAGGGAGAGGGAGAGAGAGATAGAAACATCAATGATGAGAGAGAATCATTGATCACTGCTTCCTGCACATCCCACACAGGGGATTGAATCCACAACCTAGGCATGTGCCCTGACAGGGAATTGGACTGTGACCTCCTGGTTCATAGGTCGATGCTCAATCACTGAGCTATGCAGGGCCACTATTATATTTTCCAACAGATGTCTAGCAAAGATTCAGCGCTGTAAGTTCTTAGCACCATAAGAAACTGAAGAATGTAAAAGAATGAAAAGGAGACCAGGGCATGGTATTGCAAGCTTTTCTTAGAATATTGTTATTCATACTCAAATTGGCCCTGCCAAGAAACCAAGTTACAGATTTAGAAGAATAGCAATTTCCAGGTTAGATATATTCTTGAGACTTGGATAATTCCAAGACACAGAATATGGAAAAAAATATACCAGGAGAGCTATACTGGCCTGGTACATCTTTGTATCCCATATTCCCATCTCACCTTTTTCTATTTCTTCAATTCTGTGGCTAGACTGGATTGTTAGCCATTCTTAGAATATACCCCAACATCTGTAGTCCAGTATCTGTTGCTTCCTTATGTGGTCCTTACCTCTGGCTAAAATGCCTTTCCTATTTTGTTGATATTTAGAATGTTAATTCATCCTTTACATCCTAGCCAATGCCATCTCCTTAGCGAGGCTGTCTCAGTCCTGGTGGTGGAAGAAACTGATTATCCTGTGCTTCTCCCAAATGTTGCTCTTGTATCAACCTGTTTCACTTACTAGTTTCTGTGTCTGTTTCCCTGCTAGGCTGTCAGTCTTTCTATGACAGAGGCCAAGGTTCCTACATTTGTATGTCCCTTATACCAAGTGCAAGTACCAGATAATATTTGTTGACTTATATGATCTCCCAGGAAGCATCATGCAGGCAGGGTAGAGATAAGGAGACTCCTTTCTGCCATCCTGGACAAAGCCCCGTCTTCGTTTCTCCATTCTGACCCTGTCAAGGCTTTGCTTGAGATTCACATCTCTATGCTCCACAGTTACATGTGTGACTTGTGTTTCTTATGTTAGTGAGTGTTAGTCAAACATGCTAAATGCCTACATATTCAAAACCTTAGGTATTTTTCTGGTGGTTTGGAAAGTCTTCTTGACAAATTGGAGTGGAAAAGGCACTGACTTCAGGGTTTGTTTGGCACTATCAGGTGGAACAAAGGGAAAACCATGACAGAATCAGTGATTTGATGACACCTTCTTCCAAAACATGTGAGTCAGCCCAAATTTCTCACATTATCTGAGTCACTCATTATTTGGCTTTTAAGGCACTACTCAAATTTAATCTCTAATGTGCATCTGTTCAGTCTAATTTTGCATTTTCGTAGTTATTTCATATAAAACATTTAGGGCTTTAAAATGTCAATGTTTGTTTAAAAGAATACGTCCCACATAAACGCATTCTTCCTTTCTCTCCACAGGAGAAATTTTAGGAAAACAAAGTTATTGACATTTAAAAAGCTAGTCACCTACAATATTTAGGACACTTTGGCTCCATTCATTTTTAACTTTGTTAAAAACTTTCTTCCTTCTCACCTCTGCCTTACCTCCTTACAGAGACAAAATATCAGTTACAATCATCATTTCCTCCTTTAATTTTCCTTGGGCTTCTGAGTCTCTTAATTGGTTCCTCCATGCTTATAATTTAGCTTTGGGTTAATAATGAATGTTATATTCATTTTATATATATAAACTAATCACTACTGGTTTTTATAGGACCATAAAACAAATGCTATTATTATATTACATTTTATTTTCTACAACTTTAACATGATTAAGAAATAGCATGCCCTACCAAATAGATCAGAAAATACATGCAGATTCCAGTAATTCTTGTATTAAATTAGTAACAAAGCAGGCAACAGTAGTTTTTCATAGACTGCCTGTTTTTGACCACCAATCTGGACAATAGCCAATATGAACTAGGTTATGAATGTCGCGAGTTGTCCATTTCCCAGTGAAAAGTACACTGGATCAGGATTCAGAAGACGGAGTCCATTCCCAGGATCATTTCTAATTGTGGAGTTGAATACAAGTTACATTCCTTTTGG
>NW_006293234.1:252672-253258 GCF_000327345.1 Myotis davidii | reverse complement strand
GAAGTGGTGGGGGGGAGGGGGGAAAGGGTGGGGGGGGGGGGCCGGGAGGGGGGTAGGGACAGTTGCAATAGTGTAAACAATAAAAAAAGTGAATGGAAAGGTGTGGGTATGTTTTTTTAGAGTTTATTTTAAAATTTCAAAGAAATTTGTTGAAAAAATGATGGTCAAAGTCCTTACAGGGATAACAAGTTTTAGACACTATCTATAATAATAAAAGTGTAATATGATAATTGGACCAGGCAGCCTAATGACCTTCTGGATGTCCTTCCTGAGATCCTTCTGGACGATTTTCCCGACTAGGTTGGGGCTGGGAAGGCTGAGGCAGCCAGGGCTGCGAGGGCTGAGCCCCTTGAATGAATTTTGTGCACTGGGCCACAACTATATGATAATCTGATAAGTTTAACAAAACACTATGTCTAATGATTCTTCATTTATGACCCCAGAACTCCATGAACATTTAAAAGTAATTTTCTACAGTGTAGTTTTTTCTGGGCTGGGACATAAATTTTTTGGTCAACTATATATTCTTTACCAAAATGGAAGGGAAAAATAATGTTTTTGAGAAATGAAGTGACTTTCCCCTTGC
>NW_006293234.1:227210-252636 GCF_000327345.1 Myotis davidii | reverse complement strand
TTAAGAAATAGCATGCCCTACCAAATAGATCAGAAAATACATGCAGATTCCAGTAATTCTTGTATTAAATTAGTAACAAAGCAGGCAACAGTAGTTTTTCATAGACTGCCTGTTTTTGACCACCAATCTGGACAATAGCCAATATGAACTAGGTTATGAATGTCGCGAGTTGTCCATTTCCCAGTGAAAAGTACACTGGATCAGGATTCAGAAGACGGAGTCCATTCCCAGGATCATTTCTAATTGTGGAGTTGAATACAAGTTACATTCCTTTTGGATTTTGATCTCTCAAGCCTATAACAAATCAGCCAATTATACTAAAGGGTAACAGAATTTGCACATGTTCACAAAATGCTATGCAAATTCGTATTTTTAGTTTCATTGAAAGTCATGTTTCCCATATGTAGGATATAGCTGTACATGGAATATATACAGGAATACACTAAAGATGTGACATTCCAGAAAATCAAAACATCTCCAACTGGTGAACTAAAATAAAAAATAAAATAAAATAAAATCTTTTTCTCCCTTAAAAAGTTGAAAAGATTGAGGAAGTTTAGGAAAGTATGAAGAAAACTCTGAAAGAATAAAGCAAACAAAGTTATAAAATGTAAAAGTTATTCATATCTTAGCAGCACTTTGAGAAGATTCAGGAAGAAACAATTGCACCAACTGTGTTAAAAGTTAGTAGGCCAGAGGGAAGGGGGATGGGCAAAGGCTGGGTGGAGGTGGGCAAAGGCTGAGGGGGGGGGCCCCAAGTGGTATCAAAATAAACAGAATCTTGCTCAGCATTTACATCTAGGGTTCCCCTGGCACATAATAAGACACATCTGCAGATGGAAAAGCAAATGATTCACCTTCAAAGTGACAGGGGCGGCGGGGGGGGTAGGGACAGTTGCAATAGTGTAAACAATAAAAAAAGTGAATGGAAAGGTGTGGGTATGTTTTTTTAGAGTTTATTTTAAAATTTCAAAGAAATTTGTTGAAAAAATGATGGTCAAAGTCCTTACAGGGATAACAAGTTTTAGACACTATCTATAATAATAAAAGTGTAATATGATAATTGGACCAGGCAGCCTAATGACCTTCTGGATGTCCTTCCTGAGATCCTTCTGGACGATTTTCCAGACTAGGTTGGGGCTGGGAAGGCTGAGGCAGCCAGGGCTGCGAGGGCTGAGCCCCTTGAATGAATTTTGTGCACTGGGCCACAACTATATGATAATCTGATAAGTTTAACAAAACACTATGTCTAATGATTCTTCATTTATGACCCCAGAACTCCATGAACATTTAAAAGTAATTTTCTACAGTGTAGTTTTTTCTGGGCTGGGACATAAATTTTTTGGTCAACTATATATTCTTTACCAAAATGGAAGGGAAAAATAATGTTTTTGAGAAATGAAGTGACTTTTCCCTTGCCAATATATCAAAACAGAGAGCTCTAAAAAAAAAAGTTATTGTTTTGATGATCAGGGACTAGAAGGATTCTCTCCCAAGCTGTGGAACTGAGAACATTTTCCAGTGTGCATCCAGAACTGCCTTCTTAGATCAGCCACACAGGAAGTCTGGCCTCTAGATTCTCTCCACCTAATTTAGATTCTTTTAGCTTCCTTTGGGATTATGGGAGAAGCTAGTCAAGTCTGGGAACAACAACACAATTAAAAATAGACTTATTTTTAAGAGGGTAGGAATGCGTATTTCAAAATAGGCAGTCCTATTTAATGACATTCAAACTGACATCCTATCTAATAAAGAGGGAATATGCTAATTGACCCTCATGCCATTGCAAAGATGGCGGCGCCCACAGCCAATAAAGAGGGAGTACGCTAATTGACACTCACACCATCGCAAAGGTGGTGGCATCTACAGCCAATACGGAGGGAATATGCTAATTGACTGTCCCACCCTCAAAGATAGTGGTGCCCACAGCCATAAGATGGCAGTGCCCAGTCCCCCCGGCCTTGCCGCGCACCTGCCTCTGGAGTCCCACAGTCCCCTCAGCCCCCAGCTGCCCAGGGCGGGCCTGAGGCACAGGCAAGCCTTGGATGGTGGCTTCCCAGCTACCCAGGGCCACCCGAGGCTCAAGGCTTGTGCTGCCAGCAGTGGCAGCAGCAGAGGTGTGATGGGGCGTCACCTTCCCAGATCACTGGGTCGCCTCCTGCCCCTGAGGGCTCCCGAACTGTGAGACGGGGCAGGCTGGGCTGAGGGACCCCCCCCACCCAGTGCATGAATTTTCA
The DNA here is from genome assembly GCF_000327345.1 of Myotis davidii. Taxonomy (NCBI): domain Eukaryota; kingdom Metazoa; phylum Chordata; class Mammalia; order Chiroptera; family Vespertilionidae; genus Myotis; species Myotis davidii. Next base: position 250,399 of record NW_006293234.1, on the reverse strand, counting down.
TGCACCGGGCCTCTAATAAGATAATGAAATAAAGCAACAAATGTAGCAACTGACAACAGAGATGAGACACATGGACAGTACAAAAAAAATTTCATTATTGTAACACTGCTAGCTACCATTACTGAGGTCCTGACTATTGGCCAGGAACCAGTTGCTTTGCATATATTGTCCTATTTAATTCTCTTACAAACCTTGTGAAAAAATAGAAGGTGTTTTCATCTCAAGTGATGGCCCTAACGGTTTGACTAAGTTAGATTTTATTATCATCATCTCCAGGGAGGAAACTGAAGGCTCCTCTTCTACCACGGCTCCCCCAAATGTTGAAGTTCTTCCAGACTTTGTCCTAGCTGCCTCTATATCCTCTACCTGAGGCAAGTCCATCCACTCACATGATTTCATTTGCCATCTGTATGTAGATGAATTGTGAATCTGTAGGTGAGGCCCAGTACTATCTCATGAGTTTATGAATATGCAGTACTTTTTCTCAGTCAGGCTTTTATAAATTGACATTAGATTTCTTCAAATGCCTCAAGTCTCCATTTATTATACATACTAGTGCTAACTGAAAGAAGCCAGATATAAGAAGTCATATGTAGTATGACTTTATTTATATAAAATATCCAAAGCAGGATGTTTCATTAATATAGAAAGCAGATTAGACGTTGCCAAGGGCAGATGGAGGGAGATCCAGGGAGTGATACAAAGTTCCAGAACTAGATTGTGGTTATGGTTGCACAACATTGAGAATGGACTAAATGCCACCGAATTGCACAATTTAAAATGCCCAAATGGGAAATTTTATGTTATGTGTATTTTAACAGAGAGAGAGAGAGAGAGAGAGAGAGAGAGAGAGAGAGAGAGAGAGAGAAAGAATAGTTTAGGAGGAAAAGATGGAAAGATGGAAGGGAGTGAGAAAGAAATACAATCAAGTGACACCTGGAAGGGAGAGGAATCCAGGCCTTCTTTGTAATCTAAAGATCTGGGATCACGTCCCAATTTGATCTTTTGCTGGTTGTCATTTGCAGCAAAATGTATAGAGAATCCAAGAGGTACTATGTTACTTTCTATATAAAATTCATGTCCTCACAGGGTATGAGGTTTGGAGGAACAGCCTCAGTTTCTCTCTCTGTAATTACTAAGAGTAAGGAGTAGTCAGTGCTTGTCCATATGTGCCAGGCACTATGCTAAGCGTTTTACACACACTAATTCTTTCAACAAGCATGGAAGGTATTACGAACCCTCTATTTTGTGGATTAAGAAACAGACTCAAAGTGATTAAGTTCCTCTTCCAAGATCACTAAACAAACAAGTGATAAGAGCAAGATCTGGAGGCAAGCTCAGCTACTTCTCACAGGGTATTCATGAGGGTTCTGGTAGTCCCCCACCCTCCAGGGCAATGCCTGGTACACAGTGAACACACCATAAGTGTTTATTTAACACATTTTTAAAAAGCCATGCAAAATTTGTATAATAATTAAAACAAAAATGAATGAATTTTCCTGATGTTTGTAATCTACATTCCATTGATGTTCAGTTTTTTGTTTAATAGTCATTGTGTATACAGAATTATTAAAAAAGGAAAAGGACTCCAACTGCACAGGATGGACCTACCTGAATGCCCAGGCATTAGGCCAGGGACCCAGGGAGAGGGATGAGCTGTGACCCCACCACATTTTTAGGTGAAGAATGTACACAATGGCACATTGAAAAGCTCAATTTAGCCCAAAACACATAATATAAATAAAAACGAATAGATGTCAATTTGTTAATTACTACTTACAATGTTTTAGAAAGTATGTCAGGAACTTCCTTATCTTAGCCTTACACAATCTTATAAGGTGGGAGCTATTATTGTATTGACTAGAGGCCCGGTGCATGAATTCGTGCTACAGTGGGGTCCTTCAGCCTGGCCTGCGGGATCAGGCCGAAACTGGCTCTCCGACACACTGCAAGGAGTCCCGGATTGTGAGAGGGCACAGGCCAGGCTGAGGGACCTCACTGGTGCATGATCAGGGCCAGGGAGGGTTGCGGGAGGTTGGCCAGCCAGGGAGGGCCCACGGTTGAGCTCCCGAACATGTCTGGCCCATCTCGCCATCAGTCAGACTCCAGTAGCAAGCTAACCTATCGGTTGGAGCATCTGCCCCTTGGTGGTCAGTGCACATCATAGTGACTGGTTGACTGGTAGACTGTCTACACCCTGGTGGTCAGTGAACGTCATAGCGAGCAGTTGAGCGGCCTTAGCATATCATTAGCATATTATGCTTTGATTGGTTGAATGGACAACTGGACACTTAACATATTAGGCTTTTATTATATAGGATTATATACCTACCATGGGCATGAGGAGTAAATGGTGCCCGGTCACTCAGGAAGTAATTGACCACATTTCAAAGTCCCTCTGCCTAACTACAGAATCCATGCCCTTCGTTTCTTTGAAATATCTTTCTGTTAGTCATCACAGTTCATTTGTCCTCTTGTTAGAAAGCAACCAACAAACATACATGCAAAACAATAACAAACCTTGATTTTTTTTAATTGAAAAGCCTATTTTTAGCTCAGCCGTTGTGGCTCAGTGGTTGAGTGTCCACTTATGAACCAGCAGGTCACAGTTTGATTCCTGGTCAGGCACATGCCCTGGTTGTGGGCTTGATCCCCAGTGGAGGATGTGTAAGAGACAGCTGATCAATGATTCTCTCTCATCATTGATGTTTCTATCTCTCCCTCTTTTTTCCTCTCTGAAATCAATAAAAATATACTAAAAAACATTTTTAGAAAAATTGGGCTGCACGTTTCTTAAAAACAAAGACTGAATTTTGCATATTTAAATCATTTTATGCTGCCCAGCAAACATAAGGAGACCCAATAAAGGTTTGCTAAAAAGATGATTTCTGTAATAAATATAAATTTTTAGTTTGAGTCTTCATGAGTTTGGAGGGTTATTCAAAGGTGAATCACATGTAATAGAATTACTTATTTTCTGCAAGAACCCAAGCCAAACATTTGGCCTCAGTAATAAAAACCAGGCTAATTTAATTGTGCTGGGCATAATGCGCATACTGATAGCAACTCTAGACTGACAATATCCATTCATTATGATGTTCAATGCATTTCTGTCAGGAAAGATTATGATGCTTTGCATATCAGCTCTTCTTCTAAATTTTAAATATAGGTATGGTAATCCAACTCAGATTCTTTAATCTTACAGAAAGATGTAAGACCAGTTAAGATGAAGGCCAGTCCCGCCATGATTTTTAAATGATATTTATGATTTCCAGTGCGTAGACTGGAATTGGTCACATTTATGGAAGGTGCTTGATAAAGGTGAGTCCCAGGAAATATGAAAAGTTGAATCCAGTGTCTAGCTGAACAGGGTAGTCACTCAACAAATGTTTGTTGGTTTCTCTACATATTTGCAATTCTAACCAAAATTGTTTAAAATTGGTGGGTGTGTGCTCCTTGGTCTGAATACTTTACTTCCCTTTTATGTGACTCAGGAAATCTCAGGGACCATTGTACTTAGCAAGAACAAGGCCTCTTTACATGATAGTACTCCAACATTCTGAGCTAAGCCTATTGGGAGAAATGTGCATCTTAGTAATACATTACATTAGAAGTTCAACATTTGATACATGGAAGTTCATGTTAGTGCACTAAAATGGAGATGGTTAGAAGGCAATTATGACCTTGAAGGGCTAAAAATAGTAATGAATTTAAAAAAACATTTAACCTCTTGTGACATGGAGGAAAATGTTAAAGAGAAGATCATTCTGGGACAGGTTCAAATCTCATCTTCACCACCTCCTGGGGCCAGTTACTTAACCTCTCAGAATCTCAGTTTTCTTAGTTATATATCATGAAAGATTTTGAGTTTAAACCACACCTAAATAATACCTAGAATATATTACATATCAATTATACAGATTTTTTTTGCTTTTCTTGAAGATTTGATTTATAAAGCAACTAGAAATTAACTGTTTTAACTAATTGCATAAGAGTAACTAAATGCCTGGTTTCAGTACTGATAGCATCTCTATAACTCTATTCCTTTAGAAATTCAACATCAAAAATAAAAAATAATCACATTTTCAAAACCCCAAGCTTTTTTGGTTACAGCTATAGCAATAACAAAACCAAACTTGGTCTCAATAAATGTAATTTACTAACTTCTATTGTAAAAGATAAGTGGGGATTAAAAGACTCAGTAAGTAATACAACTATCTCCTGTAAAAGGAGATGTACAAGTCTATTACAAATTTTATTCAGTTGGTCTTTCCAGCATGATCTGAAAGCAAATCAATATTCCTTCTACTTAGGTTAGTGATACATAAAATGTGGAGCTTCCAGCTCCCACTCTGGTGGGAAGACACATCACCTTACTTGGAGAACACTTCAAACACTAGTGAAATTAATTTGATCTGATCCATGAGGACATTGCTATGTAAAGTAGTTTCTCTCTTATTCTTTCTTTTTCTCTGTCATTTCTCTTCCCACATTGATTCTCTTCTGTCCTTCCATCTCCAGAGCCTCCTCAGCCTGACAGTGACATGTACACAGAAACAAAGCTAACGGTCCTGCTCCGATGGACTCTGGTTTTCAGACATAAATAGAAATATTCAATTGAATCTTAATTCACCAAATCTCACTTTCAAAACATTCAATTTCAACAAGAAAATACATCTAAAAGAAAGCAAACTGGATTATAACACAAGTACTTTTCATATGCCCTTGCCTTTTTATGTATTATCCAGAGAGAAAGGAGCAAGTCCATTGGTAAAATCTCTAAATTGTCACTATGTGTATACCTTTTAGTGCTGTCAGTTAAATTCTTCAAAGCTGAATTAAATGAGAAAGCTGGGATATGTGCTATATAGAATTGTTTTGGTTTAATTCTAACTGACTACATGAAGTAGAGAGGTGGACAGAGGAAAGGAGATTTTTATGGCACTGCTGACCCAATACACCACAGGCTATTAGCCAACTTTATTTACTAGTAGCAAGAATCCATGAAATCTTCTTTTAAAATGAAATGGTCAAAGTTAAAAATATATAGACGTGGAGTTATATATTTTTTAAAAATCAGATTTCAGATAAGCATACACAAAATAAAGATCTAAAAGGACACTAAATACAGTTCTTTTGAGAGGCCTTAAAGGTCTCTGGGATGCATGTGGGTTAATCCTGTTTGCAAAATTTATAGTAATAATAATAATGGCCATGCATCTATTTATTCACTTGCCCTCTATCCATTTATTGTTCCATCTGTCCACTCATCCACCCACCTACCCATCTATCCTTTGGCTATAAGTTTCAATAGGTAACGAAGTTCATTGTCATGAAATTATTCTGGGTAGATCATATAAATCAATCAAGTTGCAATGAAAATCTACTCTTCTTTAGTCTATTCTCATTGGAGATAGAAAATATCAAGTCAACCCCCTGGAAAAAATCATTGGTAGGCTTGCAGATTTACTAAGCCATCCCCTTAAGCACCTTCTTAGGCTAAATGATCATATTATTATTCCCTTTATTTACAGATCTTATATTTCAAAATTTAAATTTGTGTTTGTTACTCTGCTAATGATTCTCTAATTCCAAGTCCTCATGTTTTTCTAGTAAGCTCAAATGGCAACATTTTCCCATCAGTGGTCAGTATTCTCTCCGTCAACCTCCCAGGACTGGGTAGGGATATAATTCCAGCCTTTCATTCAGTGTGTAGAGTCACGAAAATTCCTGAGTATTTGGGATATCCTCATCTTCTCATTCAGTGGTTGAAAAAATAGGAACCTGTTGAACAGCTATCACGTACCAGGGACTCTTCTGAGCTAGAGGTATAGTATCTAATATCACCCTTGAATTATGTGAGATTAGTTATGAAAATCCTAAAATACCTCCCTTCAATTAAGTAGCTGTCACCCACTTTAACTTTTCCTTATCTTATCATTAATGGGCCATATATGCATAATTGTGATGTTTGAGGTGACGAGTGAAATGAGAGCATCAAGGGCCAGTTCTTGAAGGTTAATTAAGGACTTTAGATTTTAAGTGCACCAAGAAGTCACTGAAAATAATGGAGCAGAAAGGTAACATTATCTAAATACTTTTCCCCCCATCAGCAGGTTTATTACCTAGTATCAGAAAGCTCTAATAGTAATTAATTTGTGTAATGGTTACTATGATGTGCTTAATAAATAACTTGCCTTTTCTAGATCATCAAAAGATAAATTAATATTGGATACTAGAGGCCCAGTGCACAAATTCGTGCATGGTGGGGTCCCTCGGCCTGGCCGGCGTTTGAGGCCTATTGGGGGGCCGGCCAGGGCTGATGAGGGGCTGGCCAGCCAGGGGGAGGGGCTGCAGGAGATTGGCTGTGGGAGTGCACTGACCACCAGGGGGAAGCTCCTGCATTGAGTGTCTGCTCCCTGGTGGTCACTGTGCGTCATAGCGATAGGTTGCCTGGTTGTTCCAGTCGTTCCGTCATAATGGTCGCTTAGGATTTTATATATAGAGATTGTTTTAATGCTATAAGTATTATGTTGTAGTAATTATTTGAAAACCACCATTGAGTTAGGTTCTATATAGAAAGTCTCTCTAACTAAAATATTTAATTTACTAAAACAGCTGAATACCCAAGTCTTTCTTACCACTTAAGAGTTTACCATTTGTGATAGTATGTGAACACATCAATTTTGACAATCTTCACTGAGATTCAAATTAAGAGCCTTCTGTTTAAACTTCCTGAACTCAAACTCCTCATAGAGTTCTGCTACATTTGCCGTCAGCCACAAATCTATATTCTAACCAACTGCATGATGTTGAAAAGCAATCAGTTACTCTCTCAAGATTTCAGCTTTCTCAACTGTAAAATACCTGCTTCACATGATTACACGTTTTAAATGAGAAAATAGGTTTAGATATGTAAATGAAATACCATCCAAGCAAAACGTAATATTACTTATTTGATAATTATTATTGTCATTTTAATTGAGGGTTGAAAAACAGTAAGTTGTAGCAGTATGTATAATAGAAAAACAAAGTATCTAACCCAGTACAAATAGTAAGATTTATCTCTTCCCTGATTAATATGAAAAAGGGAGAAAAACCTATTTTCCCTTGCAAACCATCTAAGAATATATTTTCCAATATCTTCTGTTGGATAATATTACTTCTAAAATTTGATGAAATCTTGTTTAATTTTCAATAATCTGTAAAGATAATGACAAGAGTTCAGCTGAGGAATGGATAATCTGAAACTGAACTTCCTCCTAAACCAGTTCCTTTGCCAAGGGTTCTACCTCCAAGTAAAATGGTGCAGGGTGTGTGTGTGTGTGTGTGTGTGTGTGTGTGTGTCCCACAGCCCAGCCTGCACCCTCTCCAATCTGGGACCCCTCGAGGGATGTCCAACTGCCCATTTAGGCCCAATCATAAACGGGCAGTCAGACATCCTTCTCACAATCCAGGACTGCTGGCTCCCAACCGCTCACTTGCCTGCCTGCCTGATTGCCTGCTTCTGCCTGCCTAACCGCTTCTGCCTGCTAGCCTGATCACTCCCTAACCACTTCCCTGCCAGCCTGATCAATGCCTAACTGTTCCTCTGCCGGCCAGATTGCCCCTAACTTCCCTCCCTGTCAGCCTGGTTGCCCCCAACTGTCCTCCCCTGCAGGCCTGGTTGCCCCCAACTGTCCTCCCATTCAGGCCTGGTCCCTCCCAACTGCTCTCCCCTGCCGGCCATCTTGTGTCCACATGGGGGTGGCCATCTTGTGTGTGGAGTGATGGTCAATTAGCATATTACTCTTTTGTTAGATAGGATGGCCTCACCTACATCTAAGAGATGCTGGAAAATGAAGTCCCTTGCTGTGAAGACACTTCCCAGCAATAGCTCTGCCCCATGGAAAGAGAACTTGGCTCTTTGGAAGTCAACTAGCTATATCTTCCATTGTACATGGAGAAGCCATATCTCTCATTATCATTTCTCTGTAGCCAGGAGCTCCAACTGGTCTGCCACTTGCTGCTTGTGTTACTATGGGTAAATTTATATCTCTCTCAGCCTCAATATTCTCTTCCATCAAATGGATCTTATCTCATAGGATTGCTATGAAAACTAAAGAAATCGTGCATGCAATGTGCTTAGCAAAATCGTGACAATCAGTATTTTCTATAAGTTAAATTGGAATATAATATTCACCCCAGGATAAATTCTTAAAATTTTTGACTTAGAAAAAATCTATACTGACCCTGGCTGGGTGGCTCAGTTGGTTGGAGCACTGTCCCATACACCAAAAGGTTGTGGGTTCGATTCCTGGTCAGGGCACATATCTAGATTGTGGGTTTGATGCCTAATTGGAGCGCATATGGGAGGCAGCTGATCAATGTTTCTCTCTCACATCAATGTTTTCTTTCCCCTTCACCCTTCTCTCTCTAAAAATCAATAAAAGCATATCCTTGGTGAGAATTTTTTAAATATCTATACTATGGTTTACTGAATTACCTTTTTCTTCTAAAGGTTGAAGATGACTTTGGAGATTTTTGGTTTCTTCTTCCTTCTAAAATCACAATTTAAGCAAAAAATTCTTGTCCTTAAAAGGAGGTTTTATAGAAGCATGGAACAGACAGATGAATCTCAGAGGGAAGGAGGGGGTGGGTGGGGAGAGAAAAACCCGGAAGCTCATATGCATATATGCATAGCCCCTGGACACAGATAATAGTGTGGTGAAGGTGAGGGAGGGGCATATGTGGGTTGAAGAGGGTCAATGGGGAAAAAAAAAACAGGGGGACATCTGTAATACTTTCAACAATAAAGATAAATTTTTAAAAATAAATGATTCATAGTAAATTAGTATAATAGAAAGGGGGGTTAATCAGCCTCCATTAAAGAACTAAAAGGAGAAGTGACATGGCACAACTAACAGGGAGCTAAATCACAGAATATAGTGTAGAGATCAGCATCTGGCTTGGTAATAGATGAGCAAAACTGAAGTGTGGGAAGATCAGAGTAATAGGCTCACAGCCACACAGAATATTATAGAGGAGGCTGGACTCAAACCTTCATTCCTTTACTTCAATCTAGTATACTTTACCACATTGCTTCATTAAATATGAGAGGACTCTCAGAAATTACATATCTATGTCTAGAACACCAAGTAATTTTATGCTTGATTATGGTTTTCGGTTCTACTTCTTTGCTGAATATATCTCATGACTTCCTAAATGTCTAGAACAGTGTCATGAACCCCTATTTAGCTGAATAGCATTACCTCAACAATCGGAATCATATTTCCAACAACCCTAATATGTTTTAAAGCTGAAATTTGGCTCAGCATTTTGATTAAATTTTCTAAGTACTCTAAAAATATTTTCAATTTATGAAACTGTAAATTTGAAATGGGGTCGGTCTGTAGAATCACCAAGATCTAAATGTTGAGTCTGAATTAAGCTAATTATGTGGTACTTCCCACAAATGCATTTTGTTCTTCCTGGGAAGTCACATTTACAAGAAAAATTGGATGCTTAATTCAATAGTTTGCTAGCATCCTGGCCAGCCTGCCCCAGATATTTCTTCTCTGAAACTCCTTTGAAAACTAGCTCTAGTTCCTCCTCTTTTAGAGCCACCTGAATACAGACACATACCTTGATCACCTCTGTCATTCGGTTTAAGTAGAGGCCCTCTTAGTGATTTCAACAGAATTCAATCTTCTTTGGTGTTGCCAGAAGACAGAACTCCTTAGTTAGCATGACATAGGACCTGGTCTATCATATTTCTCTAATTTTCTCTGTCACTGTTACTCTCTGAACATTCCGCTTTGCAACTAAACAAAAATTTTCCTCATTCCCTAAACAACCATGCATGTTTGTGGTCTACGTATTAGCTTCTTGAGAGAGCTTATCAAATTTTGCCTCCTATTACAATTTACAGTGTCTTGTTTCTTGTAGCTTTTAAGCTGCTTGAGGACAGAACCTACTTATTCATCTTGTGTCCCATCAATGAGTCTAACTCAGTGCCCCAAATTAAACATAGGTAGTAGTCACAAATAATCAGTTAACATTCACTGAATTGAGAAAAAGGTTCCAAGCCAAGCAAAGGTGCAAGTGTCAAAAATGACCTTCTCCATCCTTGTTCAGTATAAATGACCAAACAGGAAGCTTTCAAGTTACGACTTCTTCCATCACTGAGAATAGAACCTCCATTAAATACTTGCTAATCTTCACTTCTACAAGAGCATGAGTCATACGTACAGCCAATATCTAAAAAAGACAGCAAAGTAAATGAAGAAGTAGAAGAAAAGGTGAAAGAAGCTGTCACACTTGCGTAAACAGGTGTGTGTACACAGTAAGGTGTATTAACAGTATGTATGCAACACAGAAGAGATCTCACACTCCCTCCGTGCCTGTTCCCTCTTGTCTTAAGGACAGAGATAACAAACTTATTAACCTCCTTTCCAGACCAGAAGGGCAGGAACCAATTAGAAGAGGTCAAAGAGGCAAAATTAAACATAGGTGGTAATCACAGCTGCCAGAGAGGAAATGACACATCACACTCTTCAGAAAATAAGGGCTTTTATCTTCCAGCTACCAGCCCAATGCTGAACAACAGCACCTGATAGGTTTACTGAATTACAGCATAAGGCATTAATTGGTATTCTAAACAATAATAAATATAAAAAACCCTTTTGAATTTGTTTTATGTAGTTACAAAAGTGTTACTTTCCCTATAAAAATGGGTTAAATTATATTTAATGTTCTTTGCTTAAGAACTGTAAGAATATTGATATATCAGAATATATATTACATATATTAAATATATATAGTGAATATATATTGATATAACTATAATATATAAACATTATATATTAAAACCTCACTTTTTACATTTTTTAAATCTAATATTTATAGTTTATGTATATTTATATGTTAAAACTATAACTTTTTCTCAGAAAATTAAATTTTGTGGAGTAAGACAAGCCAGCTTTAAGCTGGCATTTATTCAATGCCTGCCATGGACTTTCCCTGCATTATCTCATTAAAACTCACAGCACCACACTGTGAGGTGGGTACCATCATCTCCGCTTTATAGATGAGGAAGGCCTCTCAGTGAAGGTCCATAGTTTGACTGCACAGAGCGGAGAGTGCGTGATGGGCCAGGGGTCATATTCATATTTGCTGGAGCCCAAAGCCTACGCTCTTGACCCATTGTGTTTGCTGGGTGGCTGGGGGGTGGGGTATGGGCGGTGCACACAGCACCCTGACCGTGCACTTGCTTACTCCCTCATGAGCTCTCCAGTTGATTCTGCTCAGGGTTCCTTAGTCTCCTCTCCCAGCACTTCTGGGACTTTCTCTTGTACATGGCCTACTTGATTATCTTGCTAGCATTATTATGGGGGAAAAAGGAAGTTTAAACTCAGGAAAATAGAAAGAAAAAGCAAGAACTAAGTCAATGGTTGGTATGTAGGAACAGTATTTTCTTTGCCACTAAGTCCTAACCTGTTGAGTACATTTCACCTCTGAAGGAATTGAAGAGATTGATCAGGCATCTTTGTGATACGGTGCCCTCTAGTAGAGGGGATGCATCCCTGACTCCCCTGATACAACAGATTCAGCCACACAATCAGAAGGCAAGGGAAAAACACACCATTTCTATCTCTGAATATTAGTTTTAATTTTAGCAATAATGATGGTAGTCACCTTCTTCATTTTAAATACTCTCAGCCATTAGTTGCCAACAAAACCCACCCACCATTATGGTGCACCTTGTACCACTCAGCTATACCCAATGGGTAGGCTTTGCTTGAAACAGGCAGCTTGCTGTTCCACATCTGCGTAAGAGTATTCTCCAGTACTGAGCAGGTTTTCTTTGTAAGTAGTACATATCAAGGATGCCAGGCCACCTGGCCCCCGTGTGTGATAAAACGCCAAGACTTGGTCCCTCATTCTAAAGAAACCTGTCATTTGAGATAACCAGATTTTATTTATGAAACATGAGAGAATGATGGGGAAAGTTCATGGTTAGGAAAGTATTATAAATTTAAGCATGTTTCACAAACAAAATAAAGTTTGGAATATCTGTTTGAATTCTAATGTAGTAAAAACCCCATTACAAGATAGTACAGTTCACAGAAACAACACATGGCTCCAATCCTGTTTTCATCAGGGTGTATGTTTCAGAATTCCAGGAAAAACACACTCATGAAAATGGTCTCACTGGCTGTAAGAAATAAGGTATTTGATTATGTAGCACTGGCTTTTCCTTTTGGTCACAGACTCCATTGAAAATCTAATAAAATCTATGGATCCTCTCCCCATAAAATATTGACACTCACATATATCTATAAGCCTGTGTACACTATTCCTGGGAGTGTATAGACTGTCTAAATCTATCACAGACCCCAAGGTAAGCCCCTTTCTCTACAGAAACTCAACTTTTTTTTGGCATTAATAGGTAACAATACTATATAACAAATGACCTTGGCAGAGACAACCCAGCTATGCCAAGCATTATGGTGAATCTTCATCAGAATTAGAGCTCCTTAACACCTCAGAAGAAATCAGGCTTTGAATTCACAGTATCTGTTCCTGGACCCATGATGATGGATGCTCCAAATTATAGTCAATAAGCTGAGTCCTCTGTCATGTCTTGCTCATGGAGCCTCCCTATTTTTCTTCTGGCTGGTCTAGTCATCCATCTGTTTCAATTACAAACAGCCCCAGTGTTTTGTTGGAAATGTAGCTTTTAAAACTGAGTAGAAGGAAGGGGGAAAAAAACCCTAGTTATTTCAAAAGCAAAAATAGAAACTAAAGAGCTTGGTCATAGCAATGATAATGCAAGGCAAAATAAATGTAATTCCCACATGTACTCATTATATTCTTAGGCCCTCTCACATATCTGATCTCACTTAATCCATAATCAATCCTGCTGGGTAGCTATCATCCACCTACATTTTACATTTGGGTAGATAGAGGCTCTAAGTTATTATGGAACTCATGATTAATAAGTTGCACTAATATTTAAATATATTTGTGTCTGACTCTAAGTCCAGTATTTTCCTATTATATAATGCTTTTTAATATACTTTTCTAAAAAAAAAAAAATCTGAGATCAAACTCCATGCTTCCAGTATCTTGCAATTTTCATGTTCTGAGAGATCTCAAAGTTTTCTCAGATAAAAAGATATGCATGGAGGAAAAAGGTGAACTATATTTCTAGAATACTCGGGTGTATTCCAACTCTAAGGTCACATGGTTTTGGCTGAGTGACAAAGCAATTGAAACCTGCATCCAAGAGCATTCAGACTCAAACATCAGTACCCCTTTACCCACGAGAAATAGGTTTCAAGACCCACCCTTAGTGGATGCCTGAAACTACAGATAGTACTGAATCCTATATATGCTGTTTTTTCCTGTATATACATACCTATGATAAAGTTCATTTTATAAATTAGGCAAAGTACGAGATTAACAACTATAATACTAAAATGGAACAATTATAACAATATACTGTAATAAAAATTATGCAAATGTGGTCTATCTCTTTAATAACCAGTCTGATAAATCAGCTACAAATTGACTAGTGGGCAGGTAGGGGGTCGCATATACAGTGTGGACATGCTGGACAAAGGGAGGGAGCCAGATGGTGTGAGATTTCATCACACTACGCAGAATGGTACAAAATTTAAAACTTATCAACTGTTTATTTCTGGAATTTTCCATTTAATATTTTTGGACCACAGTTGCCTGGGGGTAACTTGAAACTATGGGAAGTGAACTGAAGTCAAGGGGGACCACTGCCTTTTCTCTAAAGATACGGCTAACTAAACCACAGAGACAATCAGTAGTATTAGGCAGTAATGATGAAACGTCATGTCCTCTTATCATTCATTCTCAGAAACCAAATTAGTCTTCTGTATTTCCTTCTAGATCAAAAGTAAAGGCCTTTATGAACTGTCATGGCAGAAATATCAGTTTGTTTGGGGCTATAAAGGGGTCATGAGTCATCGTTTTGCTACATTTCTTAAGAGCTGTGGACACACCAGGTAACACAGTAGCTTTGCGACAATCTACACTGAGGGCCTTCCCCCACATCCTATTAAAACATAGTCTGGTATAATGACCATGGCACCAGTCCTTAAATTCTTAAAAGTATCTCAAAAGAGTCTCCAGGTTGAAACTCCACATTACAGTCCTTTAGAGGTGTTACATCTCTTCAGCATTCTTTGTCAGCTTCCATTTCTCCACCTCCTTTCATTTCTCTACCTTTGAGGCAAGGTAACTGAGATGAAGTAAACAACCAATCTGGGGTCTTTGTGTCCAGAGAACCCTGCCATGGAGCTCCACCTGGGGAACTACTGTCGCAGAGCAATTGTGTAGTCAGGTAAGAGAGCTTTTAATGTCTGCCCGATGATGTCTTCCAACATCATTCTCTAGAACTGACTTTGGTTTCTCCCTTGGTAACTGCCTCCTGTGACCCACCTGAAAGCTTCTGGCAAATGCTGAACATTATTCTAGATATTGGACTACTGAGATAAATAAGGTAGAGCTTCTGTCTTTGAGGAGCACTGCTGAGCTGGGAAGAGAGATTTATAAATGTAAATTTAAAATACAGCATGTTATTAGTGTATACTTACATGCAGGAGTCTATGAGCAAAGAGGAAAGGCACCCACCCCGACCTAGGGACTCAGGGAAGAGTCCCCTCTGACATGCATAATATGAGTCCCAGTGGATGAGTAAGAGTTAGTCTGATAGGAACAGAAATATGGGCTGAGCATTCTAGACAGAGAAAATCACACAAGCGAAGACACACAAGGATAAAATAGATGACATGCATGGACAACTATTTGTAACTAAAACTGAGAAGGAGGCAGTGACAGGAGATGGGGCTGAAAAGGTTGGCAAGGATCAGGTCATGGGGGCCTTCCATGCCTTCTAAGTGACTAAAACTTCCTTCCTTAGGTTATTAGGAAGCAAATGTAGGCTTTTAGCAAAGCATTTATATGCATGCTTAGATGTGTATGCAGCAGGGAAGATGGATTGAGAAGTGAGGGCTGGAGGCATAGAGACTAGTTTAGAGACCACTGCAACAATCTTGTCCAGAGATATGATGGGGGCCTGAAACTGGGCAGTGTTACAGGAATGAAAACAAAAAGAATGGAGTAAGGGAATATTTCGGAGATAACATAGGAAAAATTTAGTGACTGACGGGATATTGGATTGACAGGTGGGAAGAACACAAGATGACTCAGAGATAGAAATAAGAGGCTAAAGGTTGACTCAAATGTCTCAGACTATTCATACAGCTAATTATGGCTGACGGAACACAATAATTCAAACCTAGTTACATAGTAGTGATCATTTAAGAATTAGATATTCATCACAATCACATATTTTGATCCTCCCAACTGTCCTATGGGGGTTGGGGGGGAGGAAAGGGGTAGAAACATTATTTTGTCACAGATGGGGAAATGGGCTCAGGGAAAATTAAATGGACTTGGTAAGATCATATAACCAAGCGGTGGTAGAGTGAAGATTCTGACTCAGGTTTACACCAGAAACAGAAAATTGTCTTTCTTTTTAAGTTGTATTATATAAAATAGTTCACATTTGACCATTTTGGCTATTCTGTTAATTTCATATAGTTCGAACTAACACTATGCTATGTTCTTCAATGGGTGAATTTCATTGTCTGAGACTTCAATGACAGAAATGGAGGCCTTTTCTTCATTCATCATGTCAGAATCTTTCTGTTTCTGCATTCTAGTGGTTTTCTTGGACAGACTATTCTGCTACATTGTAAAATGAAATTCAGAATACTGGGAATAAAGCCAAGGAGTGTTAGAGTCTCAGTAACTTCTTTTATCTATAGAAAAAGCAGCTTCTTTCCCAGAACTTGCCCTTCTTATACATGTCACCTTGCTCACTTTTGAGATAGCTAGACTATCTCACCAGGTTCTCATGAAGGTCAGGTAAGATACTTAATTCATGTGAAGGGGATTTACAAAGTGTTGCCCAACACATAGAGAGTACTATATTACTTTCTTATCAGTCATGGAGTAAAAGAGAGGAGCACAAGAAACTTGAGTCAATATCCTTCAGGCTATTAAATGGACTTGGTCAAGTGTACATTCTGAGTGTACATTCTCCATATCAGCACATTCCAACATTCATCTGAAGTTGAAGCAGCGAGGTGTGGATTACATCTAACTGTAGAAAAATTTTAAAATAGTCCACAGCCACTTCTCTTATTAAGATACTAGAGGCCTGGTACACAGATTCATGCACTGGTGGGGTCCCTCGGCCTGGCCTGTGCCCTCTTTTAATCCAGGACCCCTCAGGGGATATCAGATAGCTGGTTTCAGCCCGATCCCCACAGGCCCAATCCAGACAAGAGGGAGCCCGATCCTGTGCTTTAAGCATCTGTCCCCTGGTGCTCAGTGCACATCATAGGGACCAGTTGACTGGTCGTTTGTTGGGTTAAGTTGCATAGTCGCTCTGATTGGTTGGTGGGCATAGCGGAGTGACACCAATTTGCAGGTTTCTCTTTTACTAGTGTAGATTGCTATTTGCCCTTTCTCTATAATAGAAGTGTCAGAGATGAAAGAAAATTAGTAAAATGTATATGAAAATCTTCCTCTTGTCAGAGTCTGGGACGTGCCATGGGACCCAGAGTCAAGTCCCCGCCCACCTGCAGCGCCTCAAAATCGTGCGAGACCCAGCCCCAGCTGGCCCCACCCACATTGGGTGAGATCCAGACCTGGCCAGCCCCACCCTTGTCAATCCCCGCTGGGTGCAGGGGGGCACAGCCTCAGGTCCCCCATCAAGCCCCACCTGGCAGAGGAGCATGGCCTGAGGTCCCCTGGCCTGGTGCTGGGGGCACAGCCTCAGGTCCCCCAGCCAGGGCCAGGGTGGGGGACACACCTTGAGATCCCCCATCAAGCCCCACTGGGTGGGGGACACGGCCTGAGATCCCCATCTAACCCTGCCTGGTGGGGTGGTTTCAGCCCGATCCCCACAGGCCCAATCCAGACAAGAGGGAGCCCGATCCTGTGCTTTAAGCATCTGTCCCCTGGTGCTCAGTGCACATCATAGGGACGAGTTGGCTGGTCGTTCGGTCACTTAGGCTTTTATATATATACTAGTGGCCTGGTGCACAAAATTCATACACATTAAAAGGGGATTAATTAGAGGAAATATTTTAATATTGGTATTTGCCCTTTCTCTATAATAGAAGTGTCAGAGATGAAAGAAAATTAGTAAAATGTATATGAAAATCTTCCTCTTGTCAGACCAGGTCAAGGAATTTTTCAGACATTATTTTTTCAACTAGCTTCTCGACCCCCTTCTTCTCTCTCTTCTCTGTCTGGTACCCTTATCATGCAGGTGTTTTTATGTTTGTACTAGTGACCTGGTGCATGAAATTCATGCACATTAAAAGGGAGTTAATTAGAGGAAATATTTTAGTATTGCTATTTACCTTTTCCCTATAATAGAAATGTCAGAGGTGAAAGAAAATTAGTAAAATGTATATGAAAATCTCCCTCCTGTCAGAGTCTGGGGCAGGCTGCGGGACCCAGAATCTAGTCCCCCCCTGACCCGTGCCTGCCTGGAAATTTCGTGAGACCCAGACCCGGCTGGCCCCACCCTCATCAAGTCCTACAGGGCGGGTGGCACAGCCTCAGGTCCCCCAGCCTGGCGCCGGACAGGGGGTGCAGCCTCAGGTCCCCGTGCTGGGGTGGGGGCACGGCCTGAGGTCCCCCGGCCTGGAGCCAGGGTGGGGGGTGTAGCTTGAGGTCCCCCATCAAGCCCCACTGGGCGGGAGGGGCACAGCCTCAGGTCCCCCAGCCTGGCGCCGGACAGGGGGTGCAGCCTCAGGTCCCCGTGCTGGGGTGGGGGCACGGCCTGAGGTCCCCCGGCCTGGAGCCAGGGTGGGGGGTGTAGCTTGAGGTCCCCCATCAAGCCCCACTGGGCGGGAGGGGCACAGCCTCAGGTCCCCTACCCCAGCCCAGCACCACACAGCCTCAGGTCCCTGCTGATTGCTCGTTAAGACTCGTTATGGGAACTCAGCCTCCGCTGTGGGTGCAGCTGCCTTGTGTTATGGAAACCCTACCTTAAATAGTTTGCCTAAAAAGATTAGGTTTTCCTACCCTGAAAATTTACATTGAATTTTAAATAGAGGGTCTCCCAGTGTGTTCACAGCTCAAGGACAGTGTGGTCTGTGTGATTGGTTCTTTTTCATGCGCACCTGTACCCTTCAGGTGCTCTATCAGAATCCACACAAGCAACTATTCTAATTCCAGCCCTTTTGTTTCAGTCTTTAAAATCCTCTATGTCTTAAACCACTGCAAAAGCATTAGTTGCTCATTTTTAAAATGGAAACTTAACTCTTGTGGGCCACTAAAGAAAGTCTCTGAATTCACTTACCCAGAAAGTATGGGATTTAATACATAAATCCTACAAAGGATGTGATTTCTTTATATAAATGCTATTATATTCCTATATTAGTAAATAAAAATCTTTACTTGTGTAGCACCATGAAAAAACTGAAGGTGCTGTCATAAATAGCCTGGAAAACCTTTAATATCTTCTCCTCAAAGACTGAACACTCTACTCCCACCATATTTTCCGAGACAAACCATTGTCAAGTAATGTTTTAACATTTATCATTTATTTTAGGACTGATTCATTTAGGGTTCACCTACAATTAAAATATAAAGTGAATTTTCTCATATCTTTCTTCTAACATACATTTGCAAAAGGGGAACAAAACATGCACAAACATACACAAATGAAATTGTTTTCCACAGGAAATGACTGTAGCTTATCATGTTATTTTATTTCAGAGGCTAGTTTTAATTGAGGGTATAATTTTGTAACTCTCCTAAAAATTTATGTAAATTTTTTGGTAAGTTCTGGGAAATTTCTGGTGTTATCACAAACAAAATATTCAAATTTATTATAAGAAAAGAACTTTTTGG
Source organism: Myotis davidii (assembly GCF_000327345.1). Taxonomy (NCBI): domain Eukaryota; kingdom Metazoa; phylum Chordata; class Mammalia; order Chiroptera; family Vespertilionidae; genus Myotis; species Myotis davidii. The sequence goes on along the minus strand of NW_006293234.1, from coordinate 231,442 downwards.
GCGGAGGAAGGTGAAGGTGGGCGAAGGAGAGGGGGGTACTCCTGCAATAATGTCAACATTAAACTTTTTTTTTTTTAAAAAAAGAACCTCTTTTTACACATTCATGCTACTTTCTGTTCTAGATATACTTTGGCTATCTGGGCTTATTAGTTATGCTCAGTCTTAACATTTGACTTTGCAGTTGACTCTGGAATTTCAAAATTCAGCAATAATGGTGCCAAATATTGTGCTGTTGAATAAGTAAGGAAAATAGGAGAATAAGTTTAAAGGGGAGTTGAATTGTTGACCTATTAATTTTTAGATGCTAGAGGGATATGCATATGGAAATATCCAGTTGACATTTGGGTATACTGCTCTGAAATCCAGAGATAAGAGTGCCAGAATATAAGTAGTGCTTGGGTCATCATGGTAGAGGAGAGCCAATCCTGAAATGAGCACCTCTTAGCCTACCTACCTATATGAGATAGGTCATATTACTCTTATCTACACTAATAGACAAATATGTAAATTGACCATACCTTTGTGACACCCCACAGCCAATCAGGAGTGAGTATGCAAATTAACACAAGATGGTGAGCCTGTGGGCAGCATGCACATGCGAAGCTGCCGAGCGGCCGGGGGAGGGGCGGGACGCTTGCATCGTTGCCATGGCACCGCCCCATCCGCTCCAGGCTTCTGGGCAGCATGGGAAGGTGGAAAGGCAGCTCCAGGCTGGAGTGAAGGTGGAAAGGTGGCTCTGGGCCAGTGTGAAGGCAGTGTCAACAGCCAGGGGAAGGAAGGCCCATTTTTGCACGAATATTCATGCATCGGGTCTCTAGTTTAAAATAAAAATATTGAGGCCCAGAGAGGTTAAAGTTTTCCCAGTTAGTGGCAAAGGAGCGACAGAAAGTCATACCAATCTCCAATCTAAGTCTAACTGCCAATCTTCAACTCTTTCCACTATGCTATGATGCTTCTTGAAAAGAAAGTCAGGGAAAGATCTGAACCCTCGGGGTTCTTTATATTTGGAAGGTGGATATAGGAGGAAGAGCTATTTGCTCTGTCATATTAAAAGACTGTTCATGTTTCTGAAGCCTCATGAAGGAGAATGCTGCAAAGAGAATGTTGCAAATGTGGCAATAGTCATCTGGATTTTATAACATAACAGGCATTGTCCTCTATACAAGATTAAATAATCTTAGATAATCCTCACCACTCTATGAACTATGATTAGTTATTATTTGCCTTTTATATACAAGAAAACCAAACCTTAGGGGAGTTACAAAGCTCACTGGAAAGAAAAAAGGACAAGTGCCCAATTGCCTGAAAGATAGTTGGTGTTCTAGCTCATGACTGTGAGACTCTATGCACTTTCCACTTTCCATACCTTGTGGCCTTCCAGGTGAGGCATTAGTGAAGGCACTAGATCTAGTCATGCAGAGTGGTCATCAAATCTAAATGAGACAAAGCCTTGAGCAAGTTCAAGTTGGTGAACTTGAGTTGGTCCATAATACTCTTTAAAAATTGCAGTACTTTTAATATTTAAATTCTTCTCACAGATTTACTCTAAAATGTAATTTCCAGTAAGGCCGGAGTATAAATCCAGCCCAGGTATTTGCGTCCTTTTCAGTGACAAGTAGTGTTCATAGGTATCCCCATGAGGGGCAGCAAGACCTTGGAGTAGGTCTTTCTGGCTTGGATTTCTTACTTATTCCAAGCTATTCTCTACACCACTTGCAGAGTGGTTTATTCAAATCTGTAAATCTGAACATGTCATGCCCCTGACCAAAATCCATACTTTCTGAGCATACTCTTCTTTCTGCTTTGAATTCCCCTTCTCAACATGTTCACCTAGAAAAACTCCTACTTGAGCTTCAGGATAAAAACATAATCACAGCCTCCTTTGTAAGGGTTGTATCATCCACATAGAATTGGTTTCTCTTTCAACTATTAGAACTTATGAATGACTTATTATTATTGCCTTATAATTAATGCCTCCTTATTGCAACTACCTCATGAGGATAACTTTTCATTTTTATGACTCCCATTTAGGAGAGGGCCTCTCTGCTTGCTCCCCCTTTGCATCTCCAGTATATAGCAGAATGATTAGTAAATAATGTATGTTTGACAAATATCTGAACAAATGAAAGCTATGAAAATCAAAGAAAAATTAAATCTTTGAAACTAGTTTTTGTCTAGATATGAGTCATTATCACACAGCTTTGTAATGACTGTAATTTTTATAAAAAATTAAATTTCTCTATATTGAAATGAACCCAAAGGCACAAAGACTGACTGTCTGGCATGCTGTTCATTAGGCTGCATGTTAAATGCCATTGAACAAAGGCTAAGCAAAAGCTCACTGAAGCTCTGGGAAAGCTGTGTTTTAAATACCCATTACAATAGAGGCCAATGTGTCAAATCTTGTAAAAGTTCTATCAGCATTCATTGGACGTGGGTTTAAATATCGCCTGCCCCTCTGGGCTAAAAAGAAGGTTTCTGGGATCATCCCTATGAGGGCTGATGGGGAAAATCCAGACTCTCTTCAGTGTTAAATTGGAGCTCCCCAGGTTGAAAATAGATCCCAAGTGTTCATTTCCCTGAAAGACAGGATCAGCCATTTAACTACAGGAACTAGCGGACAATGTCCTCTGCAAGACCTCAGGGTCTCCTTGGTTACAGAAGCTGAGTGTTGTTTTCATATTGCTTTAGTGTTTATTCAGAGTGAACACAAATCCTCACAGCATAATTTCTTGCACATTTTCCTCACATACTCAAAATCAAGAGGGTCAGCAATTAAATCAGGACAAATATTCTTGCAGTTAAGTAAGATATGGAGAATAGAAGTCCACCTCTTTATATTGTAAATTTGAACTTGGAAGGAAGACGGCAAATGAGGATTTGGAGAGAAGCATGGCTTTGTAAAAGGCATCCTGGAGGGGCATCAGGATGCAAGGATTTTGTTTCAGTTCTGCCTCTGATTTGCTATGAATTTTTAGGCAAGTGCTTTAGCCTCTACAGCCTCAGTCACTTATCAATTTTGACAAGTCACTAAAACTCGGTGAGTCCCAATTTCTTTGGGTATATAATTAGTCTGATCATACCTACTTTATGGGATTTCATAAAACATATATTGAAAATAATATGAATGAGCTTTGTCTGGTTTGGCTCTGTGGATAGAGCGTCGGCCTGCAGACTGAAGGGTCCCAGGTTCGATTCTGGTCAAGGGCACTTGGCTGGGTTGCGGGCTCGATACCCAGTAGGGGATGTGCAGGAGGCAGCCAATCAATGATTCTCTCCCATCATTGATGTTTCTATCTCTATCGCCCTCCTCCCTTCTTCTCTGAAATCAATAAAAATAAAATTAAAATAAATAAATCAAGTCTAAAAAAAAAAAGAACATGAATGAAGTATATTTCCCAGTGCTCTAGGGCAGAAGTTTTCAAATCCATTTGTCGTCCAAGTAATATTTTCATAAAACAGAAATACTTAACAATTCCATTCATTAAGTAGTCAAGTACAAATAATTTGAGTATTCTTTTGTCATTACCAACTTAGTAACTGCATGAAAAAATGACACACATAAATTGAGAGGAAAAAATGAATAATTTTATTGTTTTTGTAAATAACCACAATTACTCATGCAATGTGTGTGCTTGTTGGGCCCTACATAGAACACTGCTTCTTTCATTTCCTGTCCCACACTGATTTTCATGTTATACTTAATTTTCATCAGAGTAACCATCTAAAACCCAGCTTTGCAAATATATGAATCACCTGAAGGAAGAGAGCATGGTCTAAGATTAAAAGTATGAAGTAGTTGATCTCATTTGGTGTCTGACAGATATTACTGCTTCCCTTGAAAACTGAAAGTATTCCATGGTATCCATGGTAGCCTGGGGTGCCTTGGCACACAGTTTAGGAACCATGGCCCTAGAACATAGTAGGTATTCATGAAAGAACTGAACTATTGCAATGATCTTTTTCAAGTACATAATTCTATAATTTGTTAGTTTTTATTGCTTTTCTTAAGTAGTCTGGATAGAGTTCATATAAAGAAAATAAATTTAAATCATCCATTTCTCCCTTTCTTTTTGGATTAAAAGGCACCTTTATCATAAAAAAGTCATTGGTGTCAGCATCTGTCTACTAATAATCTTTTACACTGAATTTTTTTGGTATGTATTGATTATTGCAAAAGGGGGATAATATTTTAAAAGAAATATACATGTCTAAGAGAACTTGCCTTTCCC
>NW_006293234.1:219352-227037 GCF_000327345.1 Myotis davidii | reverse complement strand
TTTCACTACAATCGTGATCTGCTTGAACTATAAAGGAATTAAAATCTGTTCACAATTTACCAGCAGCATCTGGCACTACTTTTTAAGGAATGCTGTATTTAAATGCAAAAATACTCAATTGGGGGAATTTTTATTTATGAAAGATAAAAGCATTTCAGCAAGCATATGACTCATACTTGCATGAGGTGAAGTTTGGGGAGGAAGCAAAATGTGAACGTATACAACCCTTTTTATTTGCCATGAACAGGGGATAGAGGACCCTGAAAAATCCATCCTCTGAACAGATAATTAGCCCCTAATAATGACTCTGGGGCTCCATCTTGTGTCAATGGCAACTTACTGTTAATGCTATCTGAAGTATTATGTTAAGAAGGATTCTGAGGAAAATTACGGCTCTCCAAAAAAATTAAGTGCAATATTTGTCATGAACTCAGGAACAGAGGCTAGCAGCATACACGTCTCATGTTTGCCATATATATTAATGTATTAATATTCAGAACCATAGAACACTCTCTCCCACTTTTAAGGGGAAAAAAGTCAAACCACATTTTACCTAGTTAGTTTACTGTTTTCTATCAGAAATCCATGTTATTTCTATTTTTGGAAGTTGTTTCAGTGTCTAGAAATTCTGACCAAGAGGGGAGCATTTAAAAAAATAAATTAAAATTAAAAAAAATAGAAGATACTGTAAAGCAACTCTCTCAACCTTTAAACAAAGTTTTCAGTCTAATAGAATGTTACATTAATGGCTTTCTGCTATAGTATAGATGACTCAGGTAAGATGAAGGAGCAAATATATCTTTGGGAATAGTCCTCAAAGTAAAAATGTTAGCAAATATTATGAACAACAGCCAAGTTAGGTTTGAAAACACCTGAGCATCATTCTCTCTTACTATTCTGAAGGAATAATTTCCTTATTCGACACTTAATTGCTATAAGATGTAATTGCAATCCCCAAATGCTCATTGTAGATCTTTAAAAAAAAATCTTTGGAGATAATTGTAGATTCACAAGCATTTGTAAGAAATAGAGACACTGTATAGCCTTCAGTCAAGTTTCCTATTTCAATGGTAAATCTTACATGACTACAGTACAGTATCACAAGGACATTGGCATTGACACAATCCACACAACTATTCAGATTTCACCAATTTCATTATATTCACACGTGTGAATGTTACGTGTGTGTATCTGTCTTTTAATAGTTTTATAAGGTAAGTTTTTGTGACTGCCACCACTGTCAAGCTACAGCACAGTTCTATTACAAGGATCCTTTGTAGTAGCGCTTTAGTAGCTACAGCCACCTTCCTCCTCCCTCCTTCCTAACCTCTGGAAACCACTAATCTCGTTTCCATCCCTATAATTTTGTCATTTCAAGACTATCATACAAATGGGATCATTCATTATATAACCTTTTGAGACTGGCTTTTTCAACAGAGCATAGTTCCCTTGAGACCCTTTCAGTTTATGTGTATCTCGGGTAGCCCATTCTTTTTGTGGCTGGGTAGCATTCTAGAATATGCTAAAGAATGGTTTAACTATTTCCCCTCGTTGTAAATTTCATAGGGGGGTTAGGAAAGCAGCGAAACTGGAAATGTCAAAAGTGCAAACCTTGTACATAAAACCTGACAGTGGAACTCAGATGATCAGCAATATCAAGTTTATCTTTATCCTCACATATTTTGCATAGTTGTGGAAATTATTTGCAGAGGGAGGTATCCTCAGATCCCTTAGCAGAATGAAAATCTGATGAATGAAAGCAGCACACAGTGGTGGGAAATAATGTGTTGAAAAATAAATGCAGGGACTGCTGACCTCATTGTGGTCTACTTCCAGGACGGCAAATACATTTCACTTCCAGTAAAAATTATGAGCTATTCACAGTGACTGCCTGGAGGGCAGCGATAAGAAGTCACAGGGTGGTCCAGGCTCAGCAGGAGAACCTGGCTGCTGAAGATCATTATCTTGTCACATCTGTGCAGCTGTTTGTCACCAGTGGTGTTAAAGCTAAAGAAGGCCCACATCACCTGAAAGGTCAGTGACCAACACTTCTGGTCCAATGGTTAGGAAAAGGAATCTGATAAGGGTGGTGTTTCCAGCATTATTCAGGCAAGGAGCTCCAGGCAAGCAGGGTGTCATTGGAAAATTTATCTTTCTAATGGGAAAAGACAGTTCAAGCTAGCAGCACCTTCATTACTATCTCCCAATTCCTTTTTATCCCAACTCTGACCAAAACAAGAGGGGAGCATTTAAAATAAACAATTTTTAAATAAAAAAAGTAGAAGATAACTGTAAAGTAACTCTCTCAACTTTTAAATAAAGTTCTCAGTCATTTTGAGAGAGAAAGGCCAAAGGAGCTAAACATTTTTCCTTTCCTTAATATTTGAGTGTTTAGTAAGTGATAAGCAGGCTGCTAATGTATTTTATATAAATTAATTTCGTTAATTCTCACACAATTCTGGGAATTTCGGTCCTATATTATTCTCATTTACAGATGAGGGTTGAGATTTAGAGAAGTTTGGTAACCCACCCAAACTAGGAAAAAGAGGCCTTCATGTCTATCTCCACTGTCTTTCTTTCCCCAGACGTCTCCCTCCCCACCTCACTGCAAGTTAACAAACTGGAATTATGCTTAACAGACAAAATCTATGATGAGTCTGGTCTACATGATCATTCCAACATTCCTGGAGTCTGGGTATTGGCAAAATCAAAGTGCTTGGATCCCCTGTAGGTGCATGGTATTAAAATGTCTCTATTGTCTTAAAAATATTTTAGCAACTTTGACATTGCTTCATAATGTAGAAGCATTAATGAGAGTAGAGTTTTGGGTCAGAACAATTTAAAAAGGAAGACAAGTGGGCTGTTACCATCTGGACTTTGGAAATAGAATGTCTTCCTTATTTTTAAAAAATAAGACCTACAGAACACATTTAAAATCAATAATTCAGATAAAAATTACTTTCTAATGTGCCCTCCAATTTTATAGAGATTTATGACAGGACTCTTAAACTAACAAATGTTGACGGAATCCAATTATTCCTAGGACTACACAAGGAAGTTAGTGTTTATTTTTAATCTTCAGATTAGAATCACCCAAAAGGCCATCTATGCATTTGCTTAGGGCACCAAAAATGGGAACATTTTAAAAAAATAATGGCATTTCCCAAAACAAGTATGAAATTTTTTGAAATTTGCTGTTTTCTTGTCCTTATTTGACTGGATAACATCATTTTTATTTCAATTTAGATGTGGTGGTAGAGAGAATGCCAAAAAGTTTTCTATACCTAGGGTCTGTTGAAGTCTTAATCTATTTTCTGTCTCCAAGGAATTTTAAAACTTGATGTGGAGGTAAAAACTACACAGAGAACAAAAAGAGATTGCACAGCAATCTATCATCACGTGGCAAACTGTGTGCCTCTGTCTATAAACACAACAGAAATTCTATGAAACACTGGACAATAGTGTTATGGAAGAGATGAGACTTAAGTGAGGCCAGAAAGACCGAGCAGGTCCTTCTATTCAGAAGGAGATGTGGAATTTTTATACAACTATGGAGAGTTTAAATAGCCAGCTATTCCTATGACTTCTGAAGATGAGTCCTTTAAAAAGTCTTTAGTTACAGATAATGTTCTAAGAATTTGCTGTCAAACACTCTTAATTGCTGAGTCTTTAAGGATTAGGGTCATTAGACTAAGGAATTGTAATATCAGGAGAGTGTTTTTCATGGGCATTTGGGTTTTCACCATAGGCATCCTTTGGAATCTGGATGGTGAGGAGGCATAAAGTCCCATCACAAGCTCAAGAGCTCCTGGGAACACCCATCTTCAGGGAATTCATGGCCTGGAAAGACAAACAGTTTGAATTTGCTTTAAGGACTTTTGACCTTCTAATCTAGTGTTTAGGGAATTTGTTTTATTTTTGTTTTAAGAAAGAAAAATTGGGGTTAATGACAGAAAAAATCTGCCCAAAAGATTTAAGAAAACAAAGTCTTAAAATAGGCAGATCTTAGCCTCTTCAGCAAACATTAAATTAATTCTTTCTATTTCCTTCCAGTCATGAGAAATCCCTGAACCCTTCCCTTCTCTTTACCCTCACTCCTACTAAAAAAAAAGTTACCATGTATGTATTAGGAACCTAAGTGAAGAAAATTAATAATGATATTTAGGTGCTAAACAGAACATAAGATGTTATTTCAAATGGATTAAAACGGGCCTTTGTTTTCTTGCTGGGGAGAAAATTAAGATGGTAAGAGTTCTCCTTCTGTTTCTTGTGTTAGGCAGTAGAATTTTTGTTCTTATCCCATTTCTACCAAATTTTACTCTTTTAAGTGCCAGAACCAAAGAAGTAGTATATTCCCCTTATTTTAAACATAAAGGACATTTAATAAGGATAGTGTTTTGGTTACTTCCAAGAAAATGTTCAACTGAGACTCTATGGCTAATGGTCTGCAAAGCATAAAACATAAATTAAATGTGAAACCAAAGGGAGGTAAGAATGAAGAATGAGAATGGGACATTGTGTAGGTTAACTGCACCATTAACTGTACCAAGAGTTTCTAAATCACAACCCAAAGTGAAATAAAAAATACAGGAAGATCAACAAGGAACAGTGAAAAATGAACTGGCTTCCATTCATTTTTATTTCTTTTCTTTTACTAAATTACCATATATTATTAGAGTGAATATATCTCTGTCTTTGATCACAAGGCCTCAAATACTGACAAATCCTGCATATTAATAAAGTTGTCCTTCATAGAACATTGAAATCCCATTGCTCCAACTTCTTGTCAATGGTTCAATGAAGCAGGAAGGGTTCTAATATTTTCACATTTTGCAGGTGATAGAGGGCAAGTACTTTCTAAAAGACTAGACAGTGAGTGAGGGGTAACTTGAGGTTTCAGGGACAGAACTTGCATATTAATTCACTATTGCACTCTAATGCTTCAAAGGTACACATATATATGCAGCGATTCCATTTTTCTTCAGTTAGTGATAGTAAAAGATGATCTCCCTATTTAATTTTTGAGGAAACTCCATACTATTTTCCATAGTGGCTGCACCTATCATTTGACCTAGTGATCCCACTTATAGGAACATACCCTAAGAATCCCAAACACCAATCAGAAAGAATATATGCACCCCTATGTTCACAGCAGCATGCTTTACAATAGCTAAGACATGGAAACAGCCCAAGTGCCCATCAGTAGATGAGTGGATAAAAAAGCTGTGGTACACTTACACTATGGAATACTGCACAGCTGTAAAAAAGAAGGATCTATTACCCTTTGAGACAGCATGGCGGGGCCTAGAGAGTATTGTGCTAAGCAAAATAAACGAGTAAGAGAAAGACAAGTATCACATGATCTCACTCATATGTGGAATCTAAAGAACAAAGAAAACTGATGAACAAAATAGATTTAGAGACAGAAACATGGAACAGACTGCAGAATCTCAGAGGGAAGGTGGGGTTGGATGGGTCAATGGGAAGAGATCAACCAAAGAACTTGTATGCATATATACATAACCCATGGACACAGACAATAGTGTGGAGAAGGCCTGGGACAGGGGGCGGGTGGGCTAGAAGGGGTCAATGGGGGGGAAGGGAACAGCTGTAATACTTTCAACAGTAAAGATAAATTTTAAAAAAAGATGATCTTCAAGTAATAATATTCCTTCCTTCATGGCAGAAGCCAGCCAGGTAAACAAAAGTAATACCGTGTGACAAGGGAATATGTAGAAGACAAATACAGTGGGCCTTGACTTACAAGTTTAATTCGTTCCGAGACCAAACTCATTAAGGAGCTTGTTTAGGAGCTCATTAACTCAAATTACTCTGTCAACTCAATGCAAAAAAATTGGCCGAGAGACAGCTGGTATCTCAAAAAACTCGTTAGTCGGGACACTCCTAAGTCAATGCCCCACTGTACTACTAATCTCTGCTTAGTGGGAAATAGGAGGCCTTAACCCAGTGGTTCTCAACCTTGGCTGCACATTAGAATCACCTGGGAATCTTTTTAAAATCCTGATTTCTGGGCCTCATCATCTGGAAATTCTGTTTCTTTGTTACTAATGTTGTGGCCCCACCCCATAACAAAGAAACAAAGATGTACAACAAAATTCAGCTGAGATAGTACAAAGGTTTCCTCTCTAGTTTGCTAATGAAAGGGTATTCGAGCTCAGAGGATTATGTTTATACTAGAGGCCTGGTGCACAAAATTCATATGGGGGGTGGGGGTATTCTCTCAGCCCAGCCTGCACCCTCTCCAATCCAGGATCCCTCGAGGGATGTCTGAAAACTGGCAGTCGGACATCCCCCTCACAATCTGGGACCGCTGGCTTCTAACAGCTCACCTGCCTGCCGGCCTGATCCTCCTAACTGCTCTTCCCTGCTGGCCTGATCCCCCTAACTGCTCTCCCCTACCAGCCTGATCCCCCTAACTGCCCTCCCCTGCTGTCCTGATCCCCCTAACTGCTCTCCCTGGGTGGCCTGATTGCCCCTAACTGCCTCTACCTTGTCCCCGCCACCATAGCTTTGTCCAGAAGGATGTCCAGAAGGTCGTCCGGAAGATGTCTCATCTAATTAGCCTATTACCCTTTTATTATATTAGTATAGATTAGTATAGATGTATTTAATCACAAACTGAGGAACTTAGGTTTTCACTTATTAACCCTTTTTGGTCCAACGTGGAAGCTTACTCTACAGACCAGGTGCTAGGAGTAGGTCCAATGTCGAGGCTGAGGTTGACACCACAAACTGGTTCAACATTCAATCCCGTCAATTAATTTGGACCAGACTGTTTGAATTGCAAAAATAAAATTGGACTGCAAAGGGTTAAAATACAAATTAGGACCATTGATTTCCACAAAGGTGAAACTGAGCCTCTAAGCAAATAGTTAGTTCCAGTCATTGCCATATTTTAGGGTACATAAGAACAACCTAAGAAACTCATTCAATGCAGTTATTAGGGCCCAATCCCTGTGATTTAGAAGAATGGTGTTAATATGAATTTATAATAAGCACTTCAAGGCAGTGGTCGCCAACCTTTCAGACCTCATGGACCATCAGTGGTCCGCGGACCACCTGTTGGTGACCACTGCTTTAGGGGATTCCAGTGCAAGTAGTTCATGGACCACACTCTGAGAATATACTCCTAACTTTCCTACTATTTTCTAGAGCTGATGGCTCTTCTTGTACAAATCCATCTTCAGATCAAAACCATTTAGATTTTTGGGGGGTATTTTATTTGAGAAACCATATATAATTTGGGGTACTTACAGGCATATCTGTCTCACCTTCTCCAAATAACTTTTAGACAGCATGTAAAAAGCCATGTATAGTTCAAATATTTATGAATTATGTCAAACACATTAGACACTTGATGTATTGAATAATCTAATAACTATATGTAAAATGAGATCACTCCCTAATATATTTTTTCATAAATTTGGATTTAAGCTGGATTTGCTTTAAAGTAACGTGTACCCCTCCTATCTAATAAAAGAGAAACATGGTAATTGGCGTACGACGCTACCCTTTTCATTGGCTAATCAGGGCTATATGCAAATTAACTGCCAACTCAGATGGCAGTTAACTGACAACAAAGATGGCGGTTAATTTGCATATGTAGGCACAATGCAGGGAGGCGAAAGGGAAAGCAGGAAGAAGCCCCCTGCCACTGACAGTGA
>NW_006293234.1:215255-218715 GCF_000327345.1 Myotis davidii | reverse complement strand
AGCTGAGCCCCAATCCCCTGGGGATGGGGCCTAAGCTGGCAGGTGAACATCCCCAGAGGGGTCCCGGACTGCAAGAAGGCACAGGCCTGGCTAAGAGACCCCCCCAAATGCACAAATTTTCATGCACCAGGCTTCTAGTCTATATATATAAAAGCCTAAGTGACCGTTCAACTGTTTGACTGGTGGCTATGGCACTTACTGACCACCAGGGGGCAAATGCTCAATGCGCAGGCATGGAAACATGGAACAGACTGATGAATCTCAGTGGGAAGGGGGGAGGGGGAACGTTGGTAGGAGATTAACCAAAGATCTTATATGCATACTAGAGACCCAGTGCACGGATTCGTGCACCAGTGGGGTCCCTTGGCCTGGCCTGTGGGAATCAGGCTGAAACCGGCAGTTTGACATCCCCTGAAGGGTCCCAAATTGCGAGAGGACGCAGGCCAGGCCGAGGGACCCCACCGGTGCACAAATCCGTGCACTGGGCCTCTAGTAGGTTAATAATCTTTTTCTAGCATAGTACAACTGGTTGTCACTCTGTTCAAGTAAACAAAGACCTGACGATTTAAAGAATAAAATCTGGGCCCTAACCGGTTTGGCTCAGTGGATAGAGTGTCACCTGTGGAGTCAAGGGTCCCGGGTTCAATTCCGGCCAAGGGCATGTACCTTGGTTGTGGGCACATCCCCAGTAGGAGATGTGCAGGAGGCAGCTGATTGATGTTTCTCTCTCACCGATGTTTCTAACTCTCTATCCCTCTCCCTTCCTCTCTGTAAAAAAATTAATAAAAAATATATTTTTTAAAAAGGAATGAAATCTGGGACTAATTTAGGATAATCTTGGATTATTTGAGGAAGATAATCTTTTTAGCTAATTTTATACAACGATAACTCTATTTGCTTTCTGAGTTTTTGGAAAGAGTTAAAGGCTCTTCCACTGGCATAAACTGGCAAAATTGTTTACAAAAAGCATTTTCAGTCTATGAAGTGTGTTTTCTTCTCATTTAATGCAAAACTTAAAGGTAAATGCCTTTCCCCAGATCTCCCAGAGAACAATCTCCATTCAAATCAGTAGGCTTAGTACCTGACCCATTTTTGTATGAAGTATTATTGGAAGGGATGCTGAATAGTAAAGTCCTTCTGTCTTCACTTGCCAGTTCATCTGATCAATTCCCCTGAGGAAAAAAATGCCTCAGAGCAAAGTCATTCATTTTCAAAGTGAACATTACACAATAAGCAATGTTTTATATTATCTATCCCATCATATTCTAGTCCACTTATTCTCATTTAGAATTTATGAGCCCTCTTAAAATAAAGATGACCTTTTCCCAGAATCCTAGATAACCCAGCACCTCCTTTACCAGCCCTAGGAGCATGGCAGCGTAGAAGGAGTGCTGAATGAACCTGGGAGACACGGATTTCAATTCTGTAGTCACTACTAACTATAGGCAGTCCCTCCTCCTGTGAGGTGAGAGATTCAGAATCCACCATCCTCCTCTGTGACCTATGGTTCAATGTTTATCCTTTTTTTTTTGTATAATTCTCCTGATGCCAAAGTAATTGGTGATCTAGCTTTATTTTCTAATAATATACCTATTAGTGGGAATGCTGCAGCTCTTCAAGGTACATATTGGTCACCAGGTCCACATCATCTGTGACAAGGACCCCATACACAGAATGAGAGCTCATGCGGACTCTCAGCTGGTGTGTGAGCAACTGCTGCTTTATGAGGCAGATTAGTGCACAGTACAAAAGGTGGCGACTTTGGGGTGTGCTGGAGGGAAGCCAGAGCATTAGAAACAACGTGGGGTGGAGGGGGAAGGAGGCCCCCCATGCTCGTCTGGACCCCAGGGAAGGCAGGGTCCCCATAGCTTCCAGTGGGGCAGGGGGAGGGGGGCCTGGAGTCAGATCCCATCCGTTTTGAGGGTCTGACTGTAAAGTTTGAGCTCTACACAAGTGACGTGGAATGTTCATGACCAGCCTTCCACCGTGAAGTCCGAGTAGTGGGTCATTCCTGTCTCGCTGCCCTAATCCCTCCATGTGCCCCAACCCCAAGCTCTCTTCAGTGATGACAAATACCTGAAACAAGCAAATCGTTTTATTTTTGGTACAAAAAAACCAAAACAGAATGTACAGTATTATGGAAAGCAAATGCTGAAAACTAGGATAATGAAGCCCCCTCTTGGACACACAGATCAGCTGTGCCTGGAACCAGGGTCAGGTGATACAAAAGGTCTCAGGGTCCAATGCAAAGGGCTTGCCCAGGTGGTCCGACTCCAATCCCCGACTCCAGTTTCCCAGGACAGAGAGGATCCGCACCAAAGAACAGAACAGCCGAGACCAGCCCCAAGTTCCCGCAGCCTAAGGCAATGCTTTCGGTGTTTCCAGAGAAAGAAATACTCCTGAGGTGCTGGGACAGGGTGGTCAGCATCCAGATTGCTGCCTCTAACTCCCACCTAGAGTCTGTGGTGCTCCCTGCTCTGCCCCTCCCTCCCTCTCTCATGTCCCCTCCCAGGTGAACCGGGATGGCCCTTTCCATCCTTCACCCTCCTCAGCCCTGATGGCAGGTAAGGAGGGTGGGGGGGTCATGCGGGGAATCTGAGGACCTTGAGGAAATGCCACTTGAAGAGCCAGAGACAGTGTCTGTACACCTGCACCCCTGGCTGAACCGATTAACACAGAGGCCTCCTGAGTGCATGTTTAGAACCTGTCCCACTACCTTTCCCTGACTCTGCCACTGTGTAACTTAGCTGTTTTGGGCAAGTCAACCTCTAAAGTGTTAATTCTCTCTCCTTTAAAATGAGAACAAGTGCCCGGCGGGCGTGGCTCAGTGGTTGCCTCCTGTGACTCAAGAGGTCAAGGTTTGACTCCTTGTCAGGGTACATGCCCAGGTTGTGGTCTCGATCCCCGGTGTAGGGTGTGCAAGAGGCAGCCGATCCATGATTCTCTCTCATCATTGGTGTTTCTATCTCTCTCTCCCTCTCCCTTCCTCTCTGAAATCAATGGAGGATATCCTATCTAATAAAAGACAAAAAGGGTAATTAACCATACCTTCGCTATGCTTCCCATTGGCTAATTAGCGAGATATGCAAATTAACTGCCAACAAAGATAGTGGCTGGCAGCCACGCAGCTAAAGCAAAAAGGAGGCTTGCTTGCTCCAGTGATGGAGGAAGCCAAGGTTCCCCGCCTGCCACAGCCCGGCTCTGAGCCTGAAAGCAACAATGTTTCAATTATAGAAACTAAACAAACCCCAGATACCTGCTTTCAGCAGGCCACTGCCTCAGAGGTGGGAGTGCGAGTAACAGCAACAATGTTTCGATTATAGAAGGTAAATAAATCCCAGAATAAAAAGAAAAAAAGGAGAGACTAGGAGCTTCAGTTGCAGGCTTGGCCTGCCTGAAAACAGCCCTCAGCCCCTCATCCAGGCTGGCCAGGCACCACAGTGGGAACCCCCACCATGAC
>NW_006293234.1:200326-214769 GCF_000327345.1 Myotis davidii | reverse complement strand
GCACTGGCAATGCGGCAGTGGAGGTGCTGCCAGCCCCAGTGGGCTTCCAGGTGAGCAGGACCACAGTGGCTGGGACCATAGGGGCCGGTTGGGCTCCCCGTGGGTTCGCGCAGGAACGAGTCTGCGAGGCCAGCCAGGAGAGAGTGTGCTGCCTGCCCGGCTTCCGTGGGGTGCTGCTGGGCGAAGCAGAGGCCCATGCTGTGCCCCCTCCCGTGGCGTCTGGCCGTGCTCACCACATCTCCACATGGGGACTCGAGCGCTATGACTCAGGCGGAGGGGGGCGTGCAGGGTGCTGGGGGTCCAGGTGCTGCCCAGGGCCCAGAGGCCAGCTGGGATCTGCCCTTCCAAGTCAGACGCTCATGCTTTGATCATCGGCCAGGCCTAGGGGCCGCACCTGTGCATGAATTTTGTGCCCTGGGACTCTAGTATTTGATAATGGAGAAAGATTAAGATATGAATATATCTGCAAGACACACTAATTTATAAAGACAGTGTAATATTTTGGTTAGAATGGGGTCTTATAGGGGAATGAGTTCTAGAGACCAGTCTTGATGATAAAGCTGATCATCTGGTCTTCAGTCTGACTTCATGTAAGAAATAAAAGAAGAAAGAAAAATTCAAAAACTAACCTAAGATTTGAGGATTGAGCCTGCTGCCACCGTGTCCTTCCTAGTTCCTTCTTTTATACCTCTGGATATGCAACGCACACTCACACACATACATACATGCACACGTACCTGTACACACACCTGCACGTTTGGATTAGTATCACTTTTCTATATTGCTAAGTAAATAAGCTCATTAGATTCAAGTTATTAATCATTTGAGCACCTGGCATGTTCAAGGCCTCATTTTATGTGGAAAAACAGTCCCTAGAACAGGGGTGGGCAAACTTTTTGACTTGAGGGCCACAATGGGCCTGCTCTCTCTCCTTTATGCACTTCACTTGTGACCAGCCTGCCATGTGGTCAAAATCAGAAGCCAGGAAGATAAAATTAATTAGTTAACTTAAAAATCAGGATTAAAGTGAATAGAGGTTAGAGAATGGTTAGCACAAGATACAAATAGATGAAAAGAAACTGTTCAGGGTTAGTCTATGAATGACAAGCATTCTTTAAGGGGTTCTTTTAATTTTTGGAATACTGCAGCAATTAATCAAGGAAATTTAATGACACAAGTCTCTGCCATAACCATATACTATGAACTAAAAGGGTAAGGCTGTCCAGAAGAAAGACCAAGAAAGGAATTGATATTTGCAGTGGACTCTGAAGAATGGGAAAAGCATTTAGGCAGAGATGGGAGGAAGGCAGTCCAGTGGCAGCTTGAGCTCTATCTGGGAGAAAACATATCCTGCTAGTCTATAGCAGTTGGGCAGTTATTTAAGACAGCGGTCACCAACCTTTCAGACCTCACGGACGACCAGTGGTCTGCGAACCACCAGTTGGCGACCGCTGGTTTAAGACACTTGAGTGTGCCCCAATCCACTGGCAGTGCTCTTCTCAAAAGATAAAACGGGGCTTTCTCAGCTCTAACTGCTGCAGCTGCACTTAGAGCACCAGGCACGACCCCACTGACACTGCAGCTCCCCCTGGGGAGGGAGGTGGGAGAGGAACTAAGACAATCAGTCTCCTTGTTTAGTTTATAATCACTGAAGGGTTATTTCCAGACCCTAAACTTCAGATCCCAAACACATGGCTAATGTGAAGGTATCCATTTCAAGAAGAGTTTGGCATGAGGCCACTATCCATTCCTACCAACTCTGAGAAGAGACTAGAAAAAAAAGAGGAGAAAAAGAAGAAACAAATCCACAAATAGTTTCAGAAAACTTAAATAGAAGTATTTTTGAGCACAAAATAATAGAAATAAAAGGGGCTGCAGTGTCCAGGAGATCTTGGAATATGTGTTAACAGTTATCAGTTCATTGAGTGCTTACCATGAGCATTGGGTTCACATCTCTTTAAATCCTCTCCATGACCCTAAATTCTTATCTCCATTTTACAGATGAGGCTTTTGAGGATAAAAAACTTACAAGTTTTTAAGTGGCTGAAACTTACAAGTTTTTAAATGCATATTCTAGACCAGTGGTCGGCAAACTCATTAGTCAACAGAGCCAAATATCAACAGTACAACGATTGAAATTTCTTTTGAGAGCCAAATTTTTTAAACTTAAACTATATAGGTAGGTACACTGTTATTAACTTAATTAGGGTACTCCTAAGGCTTAGAGAAGAGCCATACTCAAGGGGCCAAAGAGCTGCATGTGGCTTGCGAGCCACAGTTTGCCGACCACAGTTCTAGACTAAACCCAGGTTATGGAACACACATTCTTTACCCCACATTATAACTGGATAAACCATGAGGTTCAGTGATTGGCCGCTATTTGATTACATATATTTGAGCTCAGGTAACAAAGACATGCCTTCTCATTCTTCCTCATCTTCAGTGATTCAGAACTGATACATGTATAGCACCCCCTTTTCAATGTGAATGCTAATACAATACCTCCTTCCTTAACAACAACTCTTCCTCCCTCCCCCCACCCCTCCCTTCCTTCCTCCTCACCTGAGGATATTTTTCCATTGATTTTTAGAGAGTGGGAGAGAAAAGGAAAGATAGAGAGAAATATTGATGTGAAAGAAACACATTGATTGGTTGTCTCCTGCACGAGCCTTGGCCAGCGGGCCAGGGCTGGGGAGGAGCATGCAACCGAGGTACATGCCCTTGACCAGAATCAGGACCCTTCTGTCCGCAGGCTGGCGCTCTATCCACTGGGCCAAACCAGCTAGGGCAACAACAACTTTAAAACAACATTTATCTTTATGACTCCAGAAAGACCCAACCCCATATCCCATCTCCATGTTGTTACTGTAAATTCTCATTTTTGATCTCTTGCTGCAATATATAAACAAATATTGGTCCACTTCAGATCTCTGAACCTTCACTCCCAGCTCCAACGCCCACACGTCCTTAGGAAGAAAAGTCCTGGACACTAAATAAGTTGCACATTGCTCCTGGTATAATAATAAAATTGCCACAGCAGGGAAGCCTGGATTTGTTTGGAGCATGAGTAATTGATGACAAAGGCAAATTCTGTCTCCAGTTATCTTTCCAAGACACCCAGGTGGTTTCTATTTAAGCTTTAAACACCCAATACATATTTTATTTACCTGGAATTTTGTCAGACTCTAACCATGGGCAGAAAATAAAGCTACTGATATGATTTTTATCATATTTTTACCACAAAGTATATATGCACCAGGCACAAATAATTCCGTTTACACAGTGTTAAAAGTGAGAAGACATTAACACACTCTGTCATGTTCTACTGATGGAAACTGAGGCCCAAAGCGCTGGCATGACTTCCATGAGGACCCACACTGAGCCATGTGCAGGGGGTCAACATACAAGGGTTTGACACAATAGACATTTCCTTCATTTGCACTATGGCCACTTTTGAGGTTTGGGGCTGTTATTTGTACGTGGCTCATTTCTAAAACAACAGCAAGTAGAGAAAATTTTGGGGTGTGTCTGCAAGTACATGTAAGGCCAACTTGAATCTAAGAATGAGAAAGTTGCCCAAATGAAATGGGTGTTTCAAATGCAATTATAGACTTGAAGGGGTTCAGACTATGCTGCCCTCAAATATGCTGCGTTGGCACATTGATGGTTTTGACTGAAGGCGCAGCAGAAGCAGAAAAAGGCTTCTGACCTTCCCCTTTCTACCTAAAAGTAGGTCATAAAATTTCCTATGAGAAACATGCTCTCCCTGAACCAGGAAGAGAAGACCATTCTTATCATCAGAGACTGGGAACTGACACCAAAATGGACCTGTATAAACAAAGCTACTAAAATAATAACCCTGATCTTCCACTAGTTTCTCCCATGTATTTTCTAGTCACTGTCCCACAGTTTACTGCGCCAAATTGCTTTGTCTTGTCACATCCCCACAATTTATTATTCTTTGTGTAAAAAAGCATATAAGCTTCTGGGCCTATTGTTTTCTTTGGGTCTTCATTTTCCTTCTGAAGACTACTGTGTACACATAAAGATATTAAATATATTCAGATGCTTTTTCCCTATTAATCTTTCTCATGTCAGTTTAATTTTTAGGCCACCCACAAAATCTTAGAGAGCAGAATAAAGTTTTTCCTCATCTACAGACTATAGTTAGGACCCCGGGCTGCTCTTCCATCACTATCATTCTCACAGGAAAATGATATATGACCCAGCTCTCCCACCCTCTTCACAATACTCCCTAAATTCCTGGGAGACCCTTCACTCTTACCCCCATCAACCCTATATAGACACAAGCTTTCTGAGCAGAAGGCCAAAACTACACGTGATCAGAACTAGGGAATGGTGTACCTTCCAAATGACCTGTGAGTGGCAACTCTATAAACTTTCCCTCAAAAGATATCTTCTTTAAAAGGTCTACGGCTCTCAAAACCTACATTTTGACAAAGTAAAGGTTAAGTCCACTCTAGAATAAAAGAACTTTTAAAAATAATCAACTAACACCATGGCTTCATGAAAGAAAATATTATTTTAATACTCCCCAAAATCAGAAGGAGATTATCTCTTAATAAATTTCTTGAGCAAGGACAGTTGGAAATCTTAAATCTCCCCTCCCCTCCCCCCCCCCCCCCACACACACTACATTCTTAATCTTGATCACTTCACTATGGGCTAGTAGCAGTCTAAAGATTGGCATTTGAAAAACATAGCTATAAGCAATGGAAGCCACTATATGTTCTAAGAAAATAAATAACAAGAATAGATTTGTTAAATAAATACATGTCTGATGACGAAGACAATGGACAAAGGAGTGAAAGAACAGGTTGATAACTACTCCTTGTGCCGCAGATAAAGCAAACTATATACTTCTGTCGCTTAGAATTAAAAACAATCTAATTTTTCTTATAGATGCATATTCTATGTGCCTAATTAAAAACGGAGAATGGATATTCTACAGAATTATATTAGGTGGTGAATAAAACATGGCAAACAATTAGAGATAAGCACAGATCAGTTGGGGAGATGGGAGAAGGGCGAGAGGATGGAGAGAACTGGGAAATGTAGGAACAGAACAATGACTAGAGAGCCATTTGCTAAATTCTTCCTGGATACATATCCTGGATACATATGTAACATCTAAGTTACATATCCAGAATCTCTTGCAATTAGTTGTGTTATGGGATACAACAGAACTCAAAGAGAAGCAAAGTGGGTACTTCTGGCTGGAAGGGCAGGGAAATGAATGTGCCTCTTTCCGTTTCCTCATCTGCCAGCTGAATGCAGAGGACTCTAAGGCCCTAGAGATGGGCAGAGATATAAGATGGAAAATACCCGAATCTCTGAATGAATGCATGGGAGGCTCCCTGCCTACCAGGGATACCTGTTACATATGAGAGAACAAATGTACTATTTTAAAGCCACCATAATGTTTATGTTTGTTTGTTACACCAGCCAGCATTACTCTAAAAATAATGTATTCAATTCTCATGCTTAAGTTTTAAAGACAAATAAGTGTTATTGAAATGTAATTTATACAAGCTTGAAATTCAATGGTTTTTAGTATGTTGAAAGAGTAATGCTATCTAATTCCAGAACATTTTAATCACTCCACAATGAAACACTATACCCATTTATAGTGTTTATACTCTCTCTATTTCACTTCAACTCTCCCAGCCCTAGACAATCCTTCTGAATTGCCTATTCTGGACATGTTCTATAAGTGGAATATTACAATATACTGTCTTTTGTGACTAGCTGATTTTACTTAGCACAAGATTTACTTATTTTCAAGATTTATCTATGTAGCATGTATCAATATTTCATTTCTATTGCCAAGTAACATTCCATTATATGGATAGATGGAATTGTACTTATGCATTCATTAGTTGATGACTCATGGTCAAACTTTTCCTATTTTTGCTGTAAGTTCTTTAAAATCTCCTATCACCATACTGAAGAAAAAATTCATTTATCTTGAGGATGCACACACTCATTAAAAATCCTGTGGGTTAAAACCATCAAAATTTTACCAAAAAGTAGTTTATTTGACTGAAAATCACTCACAAGACTTAAAACTCCTATTAGAGTAATAACATAAAAAGTTATCAAGAGTGGAAAAAAACAAACAAACAAGAGGAAAGCACATAGTTTCATACCTTTCAATTCAAGAATTGTAAAGAAAAAATAATGCCAGTCTGGCTCGGTCTCCACAAGGATGTACTTTGAGGAGAAACCCAAGGAAGTAAACCTAATAACAACACAAAGCAATTAAGTAGAAATTAGGTACTGCTGGGTCAGGAGAAAAAGTTCATTAAAGGAATCAAGTCTCAGTGTTTTCCTAAAGATAAATCCCATCTAGTCTAAAAATCATTAAATCATTATTAATGACAGAGTCAATTTGTTGGTAGTGTTTACAAATGAAATTTTAACATATTTCTGTAGCCTGGAAGTTTAGAATTGTGATTGCCTTTACATGTTAGAGAAGTTGAATTTCTGAGAAGACATACAAGAGAAAAATGCTAAAAGATAGAAAAATTCTGCTTCTGTCTTCACTCTCTTTAGGTCATCAGAAGGACATTCACAGAGAAAGTACTGACTCTGCATGCATTACATTCATTTGATAGACACTTATCCAGCACCTCTTGTTTCCCAGACACGATGGTGGTGTTGGTAATATCTATATATATAAAAGGCTAAGCAACTGTTCGACCGTTTGACTGGTAGCTATGACAAGCAATGACCACCAGGGGGCAGACGCTCAATGCACAGGCATGGAAACATGGAACAGACTGATGAATCTCAGAGGGAAGGGAGGAGGAGGGAGGGTGGGAAAAGATTAACAAAAGATCTTATATGCATACTGGAGGCCCGGTGCACCGATTCTTGCACCGGCGGGGTCTCTCTGCCTGGCCTGCAGGGATCTGGCCAAAACTGGCTCTTCAACATCCCCCAAGGGGTCCTGGATTGTGAGAGGGCACAGAACAGGCTGAGGGACTCCACTGGTGCACGAATCTGTGCACCAGGCCTCTAGGAGAGATATAAACACAGAATTTACTAAGACCTACAAGAGACTCATAAATAAAGGGGAAACTTGGAGAGAATGACTAATTCTGAGTTCCTTGTATAAATGGAAAATGTATTGAGTCTATATGGATGAGTGCATTTGCTATGTGAGAAGGAGAATAAGGAAATTTTGGGTAGTAAGAATGGGAAACACAAAGATTTGGAGCCATGAAAGAGCATGGCAGATTTAGGGAAAAGGGTTATGCAAGGTAAAACTATACAGAAATGCAGAAGTAGGCTGAACACTAGTTTGGGTTCAATCTATGAAGGGACTTGTAAGGCAAACTTATGAGTTTTGATTTTGTTTTTTAGCCAGGACAGAATTAGCAATTTTTTTTGAAAAGCAGTTACCTGGTTGGATTATTTTTAAAATTTTACTATGAAAGCATACACACACACACACACACACACACACACACACAAATAAAAATTATTATATACACATCAACCATTTAATAATTGTTAAGACTTTTCTACTTTTGCTTTATTTTATTTAAATACTGGAAGCGGTGCACCAATTTGTGCACGGGTGGGGTCCTTCAGCCTGGCTGGCGATCGAGGCCTATCAGGGGCCGGCCAGCCAAGGGGAGGGACCACAGGAGGTTGACCAGCTGGTTGGGGGTACCACAGGAGGTTGGCCAGCTGCGGGGAGGTCCCGTGGGAGGTTGGCCAGCTGGTCTCTCAATCAGGGTCTGGGGGCGGGGGCCCCAGGAGGTTGGCCAGCCGGGCTGGGGGTGGAGGGGCCGTGGGAGGTTGGCTGTGGGAGTCCACCAACCACAGGGGGAAGCTCCTGCATTGAACATCTGCCCCCTCGTGGTCAGTGTGCATCATAGCCATTGGTAGACCAGTTGTTCCGGCCGTTTGGTCATAACAGTTGCTTAGGCTTTTATATATATAGAAAAGATTTTAAAGCAAACCTTCCACCTGATTTCATTTCACCCCTACATATGGATATGTTCTTGTCTCACCACAACCTATTTCACATCTAACTGAGTTAATTATACTAGCTTCATTTAACCATTTGTGAACTGAAATGTCCTTAGTTATCTCATAATTATCTTTTTTATAGTAGGTTTGTTCAGATGAGGACCTCATTTAATTTCCCATGTTGCAATAATTAGTAATGATTCTGAAATATCTTAATTTAGAGCACTTCCTCTTTGTCCCATCCTCTCATAAAAATCCCCATGCCATTATTTACTGCAGAAAACTGGTATAATGCCCTAGAGTCTGTCCCACGTGTTTCATTTATCTGTTTGCTTCCTTATTGGTGTAATTTAACTTTTTCCTTGTAGTTTCCTTTTTACTATAACTGGTAGTTTACTCTAAAAGGCCCAATTATCTTTAGATTCAATTTTTTTAAAGGCAAGAATACTTTATAAGTGGTACTGTATAATTTACATTGCACCCCACTGAGAGACACTTAATATCTGGTGCCCTGCTCAGAGTGATGTTAAGATTGGTGATCAGATCTTCTTAGAAGAAGATGACTTTGCTAGTACTGTGGAGAAGATGGATCATGGTGAGGCCACTTTGGTAGCAGGGAGGTCAGGCATTACAGTATTACTGAAGAAATGAAGTACATGTGACTCTAAGTCAGAATCTATAATAATAAAAGCATAATATGCTAATTAGACTGGATGTCCTTCCGGACAACCTTCCGGATAAAGGTGGGGCTGCGAGGGAAGCCCGGTCCCGGGTGCCTGCTGGCGCCAGAGGAACACCCAGGTCCCGGGTGCCTGCTGGCAACCAGAGAAAAGCCCATGTCCCGGGTGCCTGCCGACGGCTGGAAAGAAGCTCAGGTCCTGGGTACCAGCCAGTGGCCGGAGGGAAGTCCAGGTCCAGGGTGCTGGCCAGAAGCTGGAGGGAAGCCCAGGCCCCAGGTGCCAGAGGGAAGCCGGTGCCGGCAGCCTAGGGGAGGAAGGTCTATTCTTGCACGAATTTCATGCATCAGGCCTCTAATCTATATATATAAAAGCCTAAGTGACCAAATGACTGAACGATTAGTCTCTATGACATGCACTGACCACCTGCCCCCTGGTAGTCAGTGCACTCCCACAGTGGGAGTGCCACTCAGCTGACTGACCCATCCCGGCAGTCCACCAGCCCAGCGGCAGCCACTCACTCCCCCAGTAGTCCTGCAGGTCCAATCTCCGGAGAATGGGCCAGGCACCAACAGACCAGTACCGCCGGCATGATCCCGGCAGCACAGCTGACCACCTGGAATTCGGTCTCAGGCACTGTGGCCACTTCCCCTCCCTAGAGGCTCCATAAGGAAGAAATGATATAAAAGCACCCACCAGGTGGCTCCCTACAACTGGCAGGAACATCAACAGGACGGATCCAGATCCTGGGCTGGCAAGGGCATCCCACCACCCTACCCGCCCAGATGGCTGATTGTGTCCTGGCCTCCCCCACCTCCCTTGGGGCGGGCGCCAGATGCAGGGCTCATGGCTGGCGAGCATCACTGCAGCGGCACGTGCCTCTCCCAATCAGGACTGACTGGGCACGAGCCCACAGCAGGTGTAGCTGGTGCAGTGGGAGCAGCAGGCAGAAACAGCAGGCAGTGTTGGACTGCCGGTTTCGGCCCAATTCCCACTGGTGGTGTCAGGCCACACTAAGGGACCCCACCCATGCATGAATTTGTGCACCGGGCCTCTAGTAATAGATAAGCACAGAAAATGCTGTACTCAAAAAAAGCATTGGAGTAGAATTATTAAAAGATTAGAAATTTACTGTAAGTTTGAATGGGGAATGGGAATTGGGGCAGGTGAGCAAGTGGTGAAGACAAGAGAATGAAAACTCATGACAGTGGAGAGCTATGTGTTTGTTACTCAATACTGAACCCTTAATGATTAGCAGTATGCTTGCCATGCAGTAAGTATTCAATAAATATTTGTTAAATGCATCTGTGATCATGTGTATGGTTGGATAGATGAATAGATGGTGCTGAAAATCTAAAATAGAAAACTAGTTGGATGTTGACACTTAAAAGAGCTGGGGAGAGAATATGAAACATCCTTCAAATTTGACTTGCTTTCAGGATTATTAGTACCTCAGAAAAATGTATAACATTGTAAATATATTAAAATTGTACAGCCCATGTGAATCTAAATTTATTCCTGGGGTGTACTGACTGCCCTACGTGGGACCTCTGCAGTACATTTGCCACTAGTAATAAGTTACTATTACTTGAGCAGGTTTACTAAAAGAGGAGTTAAGGAAGAGACTTTCTTCCTTTTCTTTGCTAACTTCTGAAAATAAGTCAAATATTTCAAATAACATTTTTTCTCTGAAACTAACAAAGAGATGGCCAAAGCAAGACATTAGTTACGAGTGAGACCAGATAAACTGGGAAATCATTTACTGCTTCCAACAAATTTGGGGGCCGGGGGGGAAGAACCCTTTCTCCCTGTTAGCACTGTGGGTAGGAAGTAAACAAAACATTCCATCTGCTGTGATTCAGAATTTCCCAGATGCTACGCCAATCAGCCACTGGAGAACTCTAAACCACTAGGACTTTCCCAAAGCCTCCAACAGGGCACAGAATCAATCACCCCTTGTGAAAGACGGGGCAGAGTAGACTGCCGCCAGGTTCACAGTCAGGCGCTCTGGTCGTGGTCTTTCCCCTGCCTCTCCTTGTTTGGAATTGGGCAAGTCACTTTCTTCTCCGGTCTTGGTTTCCAAATCTGTTAAAGGAAGATTCTGGACTAGGTATGTGTTGTCCAAGTCCCTTCTGGCTACAACATAGTGTGTCCCTCCAAATAATCTAGGAGTCAGCCAAATGGATAGCCCCAAGTCCTCTGGTCTATGTTATACTTCTCAATATTAAAGTGGAAATGCCTCAAGCCCCAACCCTGTAGACCAGCGATTTTCAACTGGTGTGACAGTGTGCTACAAAAAGTTTTAAAACATGCAATACCTGACTATTTAGTCAGGGGGTACTGACCTCTTTTCGGTTAGACTGTCAAATTAAAAAGTGACAACCTGCCCAGCCAGTGTGGCTCAGTGGTTGAGCAATGACCTATGAACCTGACAGTTCAATTCCCAGTCAGGGCACATACCTGGGCTGTAGGCTCCATTCCCAGTAGGAAATGTGCAGGAGGTAGCCAATTGATGATTCTCTCTTATCATTGATGTTTCTACCTCTCTCTCCCTCTGCCTTCCTCTCTGAAATCAATAAAAACATTAATTTAAAAAATGACAATAGCCAACACAACAATAGCTGGCCAGTATGAATGCCCTGTCTTGAACCATAAATATATAGGTCACATAATTGAGTCACATCTTATTGCTCACATTGCATAAAAAGGTTGGATCTGATTGGTTAATTCTTCGTACCAGCAATCCTATATATAAGTATAAGCACCCGGTTTTTTAAAAAGTCACTTTTGAACAAAAAGGGTAGGTAATTACTATTATTATTATTTTTATAAATCAATCAAAATTATACCTATTTTTTGGTGTGCCACAGAATTTTAGTAATTAGTTTATGTGTGCCATGACATGAAAAAGATTGAAAATTACTGCTATAGACTATGATACACTCACACACTCTCCACTCAGTGACTCTAAGCTTTACTGGGTGGGTTATATTCCTCTTAGGCATACCTTATTCAGATGATCTATTTACACTAAATTCTTGAGATTGTGTTTTTTCTTTCATAGCTTATTTTTATTTTTCTCTGCACTTTATGCTAATATTTCAGGTCATGCTTTCTTTTTTCCCCCAATTTCCCCTAAATATCACACATTAAAGAGTAGTGGATAATAAATGTTAACAATAACAACAAATAGGGAATAACAACAAAAGCATTACATTATAGCAAAGCAAGTTACTTAAGATCAAATTATAAATATTTCTCTTCTTAAAAATTGCAGGTCATTATTATCACAGAGATCTGTCAATTTTTTTTTTATTTTTTTTTTTTACTGCCTCTCAGCCCTCAACTCTGCTACAGATCCTTGCTCACTTCCATCCTTTCTAAGCCTACTCCTGGGCAATTCCTGGATACTTAAAATGATTCCAGCTTCACTTTATAGAGTAATTCAGTTCTCTTTTCCTTTTCATAATGATTTTCCTTCACCATGCCCTTAGGCTAGCTTTTGACAGCTAAAAAGGCCAAAGTATTTTTCCTAATTGATCTCTCTGTTCATTAGTTTCTTTATCTGTAAAATGGGAAAACCGTATTTCTGTGGGTTATTATGAGGCTTCAATGAAATGATGCCTGCTTTGTACCCAAACAGTGCTTGATACATAGTCATAGTAGGTGCTCAGTTTAATGTTAGCTATTATTTTCCATTGGTATTTCTAATACCAGATAATCTTTTAGGAGTGTTTTGAGGATTACAGACAAAGTGTGTAATACAGGGCCTGCCATGTGGAAGGCAAATAACAACATGTAAATGTGTTAATATTTACAGGGGTTTTACTCAATACCAAGTACTCTTCTCTTTATGCACACATAATATTCACAACAGCTGAGAAAAATAGGTGCTATTCTTATCCTCATTTGACAGATGAGGAAACCGAAACAAAACCAGTTTAAGTAACTTGCCTAAGGTCACACAGTCAGTGACATAACTCAGATTTTAACTCAGGTACTAGACTTCATAGTCTGTGAATGTACCAACCAGGTTGTTCTGCCTTTTTATATTTTTTTAGTAGCATCTATATATAAAGCCTAAGTTACCGGGCAACCATCTGGTAGCTATGATGCACACTGACCACCAGGGGGCAGACACTCAATGCAGGAGCTGCCTCCTGGTGGTCAGTGTGCTCCCACAGCGGGAGTGCCGAGCGCCGCTCAGCTGACAGATGGGCACCTGACACCGGGCTCACTGCTGGCCAGAGTAGCTGTGGCAGTGTGAGCCTCTCCTGCAGACACTCCCCCTGCGTGCCCGAGTGGCGGCAGCAGCAGGCACAGTGGGGCCATGGCACCCAGCCTGGGCTTGGGATCCTCCCCAGCCACCTACTGCTTCGTGCTGTATGGGATCAATTCGCTCAGTGGGCTGGAGCCTGATGAGCTGGCGGGTAAGGCCGGGCTGCGGAGGTGCGGAGGTCCACTGATCCCCGCAGGCCAGGCCAAGGGACCCCACTGATGCACGAATCTGTGCAATGGGCCTCTAGTTCATAAAGAAATGAAGACGGAAGTTTCATTCAGTGCATATTCTAGCTGTACGAATTTTACCAAGGACAAATTCTCTTAACATACTTTAAAAAGTAGTTTTTGGAAGTTCACTAGGTCTTCCAGGATTGTTATCAAGAAGTCTTGTTTTTAAAAAGTTATTTACTATAAAATTCATCTACTGTCTAAACAGAACCAGGCTGCACAATGCTAAATCATGAGATTTCAACAAATATCAGGAAAGTATTGGATTTCAGAGTTCCCTCTATTTGTCTAGATATATTTGCTATGAAGATGACATTACTAATGGAACTTACATAATAAAGTAAAGCCAACAGCAAAACCAATCTGGTATTTATTTTGTAGTCACACAACTGTTTCTGTCCTGCAGTGTAATTAAGCATCCATGATCAGCTGCCCAGGAAAAAGTTGCAATTAACTTTATTTTTCTGAAATAAAACCAAACATTTTAGAGGTCAGTTTCAGGGATAATTAGTCCAGTGAAGGAAAAAAAGAGTTGGGCCTCCAGGCTCCCTGCTGCAGATCTGGATGAAATGTTCTATTGCCCTTCTTGAAATGAAGGCCTTTTGTTGGGGAGTGCGTATGAGTAGACACTGGGCCGGTTGCCAAGCCAGTACCCACTCCTTCTCTCCCCAATCATAACATATTTCCTCTTTCCAACCTGGACTTTTTTCAGATATCTGCTCCTCCTCACATCCACGTGTTTCAAGGAACGCTGAGCCTCTCCTCCGTGCCTCCAGCAAGTGGATCCTGATTATCCTGCCTAAGACATCACAGTCATCGTGTTCCCCTGGCTAAATTTATGAGTTAGAAACAGACTCCTGAACTGACATGTGAGACGTTTGATTGGGGCTCCTGGAAAACATGTCTGGGTTCTAAACAGAGACATCCAGAGATAGCTCCTTTCTGCATCTGGACACTGTTTTATGTGAAGGCAATGCCTATAACGGTCATAGCCACTTTGCAATGCTGAGGATTTCAGAACAGAGAGAAGAAAGCCTGGATCTTTGATGAAACTATGAAGTCATGTGCACTTCTGCGCCTAGAGCCTGTTTTTGGCACTCTCTGCTTTTCAATTGTGTAAGATAATAAATCTCATTGTGTAAGGCATTTTGAGTCAGACTTTTCTTTTATTTGAATCTCATAGCATTCTAAGTCATACACGCATGCATGCACTTGTGCTGGCTTCTGCCAGCATGTGTATTAGAAATAGGGGA
>NW_006293234.1:189099-200251 GCF_000327345.1 Myotis davidii | reverse complement strand
CATAAGCCAGGATGAAACAGAAATTTAGGATCTGCCCAAACCTGAAACATGGCAAATTTGTCAGCTTGCTACCCGAAGTATGGTCCATGGATCGGCAGCTTATTAGGAATGCAGAAATCTCAACCCCACCTCCGACCTACTACATCAGAACATGCATTTTAACAAGATTGGAAGATGTTTCCTGTACACATTAAAGTCAGAGAAGCATTTACCTATCACAGTATACTTGAGTCCTAGGAAAGAAGCAGGAGAAAGGGGTCCAAAAACATGGTTCCCCAGAGATCTCTTGAGGAGCATTTAGGGCTCAGATTCCTTCTCCTTTCTCTTGTCCCCAGCTGGAGGAAAGGGTCTGGGAGCATTTCTACGTGGTAACCCCTCCCCAGGTCCCTTTCTCTAAAGATTCTGCTCGCTGACACTTTAAAACCAAAGTGTCAGTCTGAAGCCGAGGTGAGAAGGGATGCCTCTCCCTGATATGATGGCTGCTGTGGAGGGCCCTTATTAAACCAAGGGAACCACACATCACAAACCCAGCCATTACTTATGAATTCAACTTGGGACAAGAAAAGCCAAATTGGAAGGGCAGGCTAATCCACAGCTGCCAGGCTAGCACACCGCGTATATAGTAGGAGCTCGGGCAGGACCTGGCATGTAATTTGTGGAGCTAGGTGCAAAACAAAAATGGCAGGCCCCTTGTTCAAAAATTATTAAGAATTCCAAGAAAGCAACAACAGAGCACTAACACCAAATGCAGGGCCCTTCTAAGCCTAATGCTACTGCACAGGTTGCACACCCAGAAAGCCAGCCTTGCTCTCCGGATGAAATGAGCAGGAAAGGAAGGAATGCAGTTGTCCCTGGATTCAGAAAGCTTTTTGCAACGAAGAGAAACTGTCATTGGAACAGGTCTATGATTGGTTCATGGTTTGTGAGACTCTGGGATAAAAACTGTTCCTACTAAACATTATTTTTTTATTTCTTCGTTCAAACTCATCACATGCAAAGTAAATGGCTAGTTTCTTGGGTACAAATAATTTTATAAAGCCATTTCCCGCATCCTCATGGGGCTCACACTCCAGTGGGCAAACTAACATTACAATAGACCTATAATCTGAGACAGCAGATTATTATAATGGAAAAAATCCAAAAAGTATTAGGTACTTGACATTGAATCACAAATGCTCCAAATCTTAAGTGACCTCCATAGGTTAGTAATGTTCCTTTCCTAACAGAAGTTTATGGGCAAACATTTTATAATTTATTTTTTTATTTAAGTATAACTGGTATAAAACTTATTAGTTTCTGGTATACAATGTAATGATTCAGCATTTTCCCAACTTTTCCAATGTGATCACCCCACAAATTCTAGTTAATCACCTGTCAGCATGTAAACCTACCACAATATTACTGGCTATCCTCACCTTCTGTTTCTTACCCATCTCCCCACCCCCTCCTTTCTGGCAACCATACCTTTGGCCTCTGTTTCAGTCTCTTTTGTTGTTGTTTGCTTTGTTTTTAGATTCCACAGATAAGTGAAACTATACGGTATTTCTTTCTCTGCCTGACTTACTTCTCTTATTTATCTTAGCATAATACCCTGTATATCCATCCATGTTGTCCCCAAACATCTATCCCAATCCCATTGCCAGAGGCGGGCAGACCAGATGAAGTGCCCTATTTCCCTCATGTGTTTGGAGAATGCTTGCTTGGCAAGGGCTACGAGACCCAAACCTGTGTAGGAGAGAACCTTTCTGGAAGTATATCACAAAATTAAAATGCTAAGAGAGAGAGAGAGAGAGAGAGAGAGACAGTTTATTTTAGGCCTTCTAAAACCCAGACACAGTGAGCAGCTTTCACATTTTCAAACACACAATCCAATTCACCTTTGGTGAAGTGTCTGATGCAGGCTGCACTGGGGCCGCTGACTGATGAGCAACGCTGTCCATCAGGGATGAGTGGGACATTCACGTCTTAGGTCACAAGCCTCTGGACAGAAACCGAGAGCGATTTCACTGAATCAGATGGAGACTTGACTCTGGGCGTCTGGACCCCCAAAAAATCCCTACATTACGACCACTCCAGAGAGTAACGGAGCGAGTGACGACGGGGCTGCTGGACGTTCAGCCAGGTGTACTCTCCACTCGACCCCGCCTGCGCCCCCGCACCCGGAGCAGCCGGTCACTCTCACGCCTCGGGAAGCACACCCGCTCCTGCCCGCGGTGCGGTGCGCCTCGCATGCGCCTTGTAAACACGGGAACCCTGACTGTTCAACCTGTGCACGTCGAGATCCCATCACTGCCCCAATCAAGCATGGATCCGAAACCTAACATCACCGAGCCGACGTTTGCAGAAACAACTGGAGCACACGATCCAGACCGAGGCTATTCAGAGGAACGCCTTTCCCAGGGCTCATATTAAGCTGGAAAACCCGGAGGACGCGAGTGGACGGCACCTGGCGTCACAGATTTTTGTTGTTGTTGTTGTTGTTGTTGGCCACGACAGATGCACTCACCCTTTAAAAACCGCGTCTGGGGAGAAGACTGGCGGGGCCAGAAATCGTTGGGGCCGGAAACTCGAAAAGCGAACGCGCAGTTCCCAGCATTCCTCGTGGGCGGTGCTTCCCTTTGACCCCCACGCTGACGCGCTGCACTTCCGGCCTCTGTTGCTACGGCGGGGAAGATGGAGGCAGCGTCCGTGTCGGTCCCGGTCGAGTGGATAAAGAGCTGGGAGAAGTCAGGGAGGGGCGACTTTTTGGACTTATGTTGGCTTCTCAGCGAAAACAGAAGCCTCGGCAGTTCGACTTACAGAGATTTCCAGCGAGCTCTCTATGAGTTATCGCACCATGTCATTAAAGGAAATCTGAAGCCCGAACAAGCATCTAGTGTTTTAAATGACATCAGCGAATTTCGGGAGGATATGCCCTCCATTCTTGCTGATGTCTTTTGCATGTTAGATATTGAGACAACCTGTTTAGAAGAGAAGAGCAAGAGAGACTGTTTTACGCAGTTGGTGTCAGCGTGTTTGTATTTCGTTTCAGACACGATTCTAAAGGAACGCCTGGATCCAGAAACATTGGAATCATTAGGACTTATCAAACAATCACAGCAATTCAATCAAAGGTCAGTGAAAATCAAGACAAAACTCTTTTATAAGCAGCAAAAGTTCAATTTGTTAAGAGAAGAGAATGAAGGGTATGCTAAGCTGATTGCTGAATTGGGGCAAGATTTATCGGGAAATATTACTAGTGACTTAATCTTAGAAAATATCAAATCTTTAATAGGATGCTTTAATCTAGATCCCAATAGAGTTTTGGATGTCATTTTAGAAGTGTTTGAATGCAGACCAGAATATAATGACTTCTTTATATCTTTATTAGAATCTTATATGAGTATGTGTGAACCGCAAACACTTTGTCATATACTTGGGTTCAAATTCAAGTTTTGAAGCAAGAGAAGGCAAAGGAAAAGGAGGAGGAGAAAGTAGAAAAGCCCCCGGGCAACCAAAAACTTGGTTTGTTAGGAGCCTTATTAAAGATTGGCGATTGGCAGCATGCACAGAACATGATGGATCTGATGCCTCCATACTATGCTGCTTCCCATAAGCTAATAGCTCTTGCTATTTGCAAGCTTATTCACATAACTATTGAGCCTCTCTACCGAAGAGTTGGCGTTCCTAAAGGTGCTAAAGGCTCACCTGTGAATGCTTTGCCAAATAAGAGAGCACCAAAACAAGCAGAGAGCTTTGAGGATTTGAGGACAGATGTCTTCAATATGCTCTGTTCCCTTGGCCCCCACCTTTCTCGGGATCCCATTTTATTTGCAAAAGTGGTGCGCATAGGCAAATCATTTATGAAGGAGTTTCAGTCTGATGGAAGGAAACAAGAAGATAAAGAGAAAATGGAAGTTATTCTTAGCTGTTTACTTGGCATTACTGACCAGGTACTACTTCCATCTCTTTCTCTAATGGACTGCAATGCTTGTATGTCTGAGGAATTATGGGGAATGTTTAAAACATTTCCATATCAGCATAGGTATCGTCTGTATGGCCAGTGGAAGAATGACACTTATAACAGTCACCCACTTTTAGTAAAAGTTAAAGCTCAAACAATAGACAAAGTTAAATATATCATGAAACGTCTAACCAAGGAAAATGTGAAGCCTTCTGGAAGACAAATTGGGAAATTGAGCCACAGCAATCCAACTATTTTGTTTGATTATATCTTGTCACAAATACAGAAGTATGATAACTTAATAACACCTGTAGTAGATTCACTGAAATACCTCACTTCATTGAATTATGATGTCTTGGCCTATTGTATCATTGAAGCTTTAGCAAATCCAGAAAAGGAAAGAATGAAACATGATGATACAACCATTTCAAGCTGGCTTCAAAGTCTTGCTAGTTTCTGTGGTGCAGTTTTTCGTAAATACCCAATAGATCTTGCTGGTCTTCTGCAATATGTGGCTAATCAGCTAAAGGCAGGAAGAAGTTTTGACTTGCTTATATTGAAAGAAGTGGTACAAAAAATGGCAGGAATAGAAATTACCGAGGAAATGACAGTGGAGCAACTAGAGGCCATGACTGGTGGAGAGCAACTAAAAGCTGAGGGAGGTTATTTTGGCCAGATCAGAAACACTAAAAAATCCTCCCAGAGATTAAAGGATGCACTATTGGACTATGATCTTGCTCTTCCCCTTTGTTTGATTATAGCTCAGCAGAGGAATGGGGTGATATTTCAGGAAGGTGGAGAGAAACATTTGAAACTTGTGGGAAAGCTCTATGATCAGTGTCATGATACCCTGGTACAGTTTGGTGGATTTTTAGCATCTAATCTGAGCACAGAAGATTATATAAAGAGAGTACCTTCAATTGATGTTCTCTGTAACGAATTTCATATACCTCATGATGCAGCATTTTTCTTGTCTAGGCCAATGTATGCACACCATATTTCATCCAAATATGATGAACTTAAAAAATCAGACAAGGGAAGTAAACAGCAACATAAAGTCCACAAGTACATTACATCATGTGAAATGGTGATGGCCCCTGTCCATGAAGCAGTAGTCTCATTACACGTTTCCAAAGTCTGGGATGACATCAGCCCTCGATTCTATGCCACATTCTGGTCATTGACAATGTATGACCTTGCAGTTCCACACACCAGCTATGAACGGGAAGTCAGTAAACTTAAAGTCCAGATGAAAGCAATTGATGACAATCAAGAAATGCCTCCAAATAAAAAGAAAAAAGAAAAGGAGCGCTGTAGTGCTCTTCAGGACAAGCTTCTTGAAGAAGAAAAGAAACAGATGGAACATGTACAGCGAGTTCTACAGAGACTGAAACTGGAAAAGGACAACTGGCTTTTAGCAAAATCTACCAAAAATGAGACCATCACAAAATTTTTACAGCTGTGTATATTTCCTCGGTGTATTTTTTCAGCAATTGATGCTGTTTACTGTGCTCGTTTTGTTGAATTGGTACATCAACAGAAAACTCCAAATTTTTCCACACTTCTTTGCTATGATAGAGTTTTCTCTGACATAATTTTCACAGTTGCAAGCTGTACTGAAAATGAAGCTAGTCGATATGGGAGATTTCTTTGCTGCATGTTAGAGACTGTGACCAGAATATATTAAAGAAAAAAGTAACAACCTATTTTTGCCTCTTAGGAATGTGGAAATTATCCAGGATTCCTTACTATATTACGGGCAACTGGATTCGATGGTGGAAATAAAGCTGATCAACTAGACTATGAAAATTTTCGACATGTTGTACATAAATGGCATTACAAACTAACTAAGGCATCAGTACATTGCCTTGAAACAGGTGAATATATTCACATTAGGAATATCTTGATTGTGCTAACAAAAATACTTCCTTGTTACCCGAAAGTTTTAAATCTGGGTCAGGCTTTGGAAAGAAGAGTGCATAAAATCTGCCAAGAAGAAAAAGAGAAAAGGCCTGATCTATATGCATTAGCTATGGGCTACTCTGGGCAGTTGAAATGTAGGAAGTCATACATGATACCTGAAAATGAATTTCATCACAAAGACCCCACTCCAAAGAATGCAGTTGCCAGTGTACAAAATGGGCCTGGTGGTGGGTCTTTATCTTCCATAGGAAGTGCATCTAAATCTCATGAAAGCAGTGCTGAGGAGAATGATAAATCAATGGAAAGATCTCAGTGTGGTGTGAAAGCTGTAAATAAAGCTTCTAGTGCCACACTCAAAGGCAATTCAGGCAATGGCAATGGTGGCTTTAATAGCAGCAAAACCATTAAAGAAAATGACAAAGAGAAAGGGAAAGAAAAGGAGAAAAGAGAAAAGACTCCAGCTACTACTCCAGAGGCCAGAGTACTTAGTAAAGATGGTAAAGAAAAACCAAAGGAAGAACGGCCAAATAAAGATGAAAAAGCAAGAGAGACAAAGGAAAGAACATCTAAGACCAACAAAGAGAAAGAAAAATTCAAGAAGGAAGAAAAAGCTAAAGATGAGAAATTCAAGACCACTATCCCCAACATAGAATCAAAATTGACTCAAGAAAAGGAAATAGAGAAGGAGTCATTCAGAGAAAGAGATATAGCAAAGGAAATAAAATCAAAAGAAAATGTTAAAGGAGGAGAAAAAAGACCAGTTTCTGGGCCCTTGAA
The DNA here is from genome assembly GCF_000327345.1 of Myotis davidii. Taxonomy (NCBI): domain Eukaryota; kingdom Metazoa; phylum Chordata; class Mammalia; order Chiroptera; family Vespertilionidae; genus Myotis; species Myotis davidii. The sequence goes on along the minus strand of NW_006293234.1, from coordinate 193,608 downwards.
GTCAACTGTTCCCCGATCAGATATTACTGAGCCTGAAAGGGAACAAAAACGCCGTAAAATTGATATACACCCTTTGCCATCACATACCTCAACAATAAAGGACAGTCTCATTGAACTCAAGGAGTCTTCAGCAAAGCTCTACCTTAATCATACTCCTTCATCACTAATCAAAAGTAAGGAGAGAGAAACAGACAAGAAAGATTTGGACAAGGCAAGGGAAAGATCCAGAGAAAGAGAGAAAAAAGATGAAAAGGATAGAAAAGAGCGGAAACGGCATCACTCAAACAATGACCGGGAAGTGCTACCGGACTTAACCAAGAGGCGAAAAGAAGAAAACGGAACAATGGCGGTTTCAAAACACAAAAGTGAAAATCCATGTGATTCTCCTTATCCAAATGAGAAAGACAAGGAAAAAAATAAGTCAAAATCTTCAGGCAAAGAAAAAGGCAGCGATTCATTTAAATCTGAAAAGATGGATAAACTCTCCAGTGGCAAAAAAGGTATATACAGACCCCTAAGTTGAAGGTCTCCTGGAGGAGGATGCCAAAGCTCCATGCATCACTCTCAGGACAGTATCTCCCATAATTAAGAGCTTCTGGTATTGTCCATTTCAGGGGAATCTGCTTTAAGTCAGAAGATGAATACAACCCACCATCCTCTAGACAAGACATTCCAAAGTCACCAGTTGTCAGGACATTATTTTCACCTCTAGTCAGTTCCTTGCAGCACGGTTCCTGTGTATACAATTTTCACTTGAAATTCGCCATCCAGAAGCAGCATCTGATGAAAATTTCATCCTTTCTCAGAAAAGAGAGGAAACCGCCTCCGGGGACTAGTTCCTTAATGATGTAAATAGACTGTGTTTATGTGCAAACTCCTATACTTTTGACAATATTGGGATGATTGATTGTATTACTTGAGGATTTTGGCTTCTTGTAAAAAATTTAACTTTAGTTCCTGGTAAAGATCATTTTTACATGTTGTAACAGCAGTAGCAGTTTTATCCTTTCATATGCCCTTAAATATGTTACCAAATTTTCCCTTGCTCAATCATCCTCCTGTTGTGACATCGTCATGATTGAGAATGCATTTCTTATTCTAGTTATGGCCATACTGACCATGATACTCTTGATTGGAACATTGACTTTTGCCATTTAAAAAATTGAGATAAAATTCACAGAACACAAAACTTGCCATTTTGAAATGTTTTTTAGTATATTCAATATGTTGTAGAACCATCACCACAAAGAGCCCCCACACCTGTTAGCAATCATCCCTAATTCTCCCCTTTCCTCAGCCCCTGGAAACAATTAATGTACTTTCTATTTCTATAGATTTATCTGTTTTGAACATTTTATAAACATGGAATCATGCAATATGTTACCTTTTGTGTCTGGCTTCTTTCACATAGTATTGTGTTTTCATGGTTCACCCCTGGTATAGCACGTATCAGAACTTCCTTTCTTTTTAAAACTGAATAATATTCCATTGCATAAATATGTACCATATTTTGTTTATCCACTCATCAATTATGGACAGGAACAATGATCTTTAAGTATTAAAATTTTAAGTTCAACAGAGTACCCAAATTATGATATCAAGATTATAATTACATGGTGTAAACAGAATGCTGTATAGGAATGATATGTAAATTATTTGTCAGCATTTCATGCAAGTGTGGCTATTTTCTAAGGCTCTTCTAGCTTTGATTTTATGAAATATATGAATAGTATTAGTATTTTCATCTATAAAGTTTAATGCCTTAAGCATTATTTTTAAAATGATGAGAAAAATGGTAGACAAGAAGTTATTTGCCACATGTTGTAATGATCATATTTTTAATTTATTTCAGTATGCAGTATTTGAAAAATGTCAATACATGAAAGAAAATGAGTATGAGGAAGTCAATATATTTTTAAAGAAATTTTTATAATTTAGGAGACATTGCATCTTAATATAAATCACTATTAAAATAATACCCTTGTGAAAAAATAATAAAAAACACTTTCTGATCTGCATGCTCATTTGAATAGGGTCCAATTGGCAGAAGAAGTAGGGCATCTTGCACAAATCATCCTGTGATTGGTGGGAGAGGGGAAGTTCTGGAGCCTTGGTTTTAAAAGGTACCACTAACACATATCCAATGCATGCTTTGCAAGGAAGCTGGGCACACAGTCTGCCTTCCTCCATCTCCATTGCAAACCTGGAAGCAAGCCTGTCTATGCTTTTGTAAATCTGAACCTACATCAGGTTGAGCCAACTCAATCAATGGGGAAATACAAATGCCCACTTCATTTTTATTCAGCTGCTCAGAGGCTTGCAGTACCGAGTTTCCTAGGACAGCATGCCAGAGAAGCTCCAGGAAGTAGAGTTTCCTTAAAGAAGGCACATTCTGCCCTTAGCCATGTGGCATTCAGAGGGCCAGCAAAGACCCTTCAAAAGAAAACAGAACAGCTCCAGCTATGGCAAGGTTGTTATAATTTAATGCCAAAACAAAGAGTACAGCTAGGAGAGCATCTTACTGGGGATTATAAATAAACAAGAGCTGAATCTAAAAGACTATCTTTCCTAATAAGAATCTATGATGTTCCACTGACTGTAGAGTCTGACTTAGGAGTTTTTTGTTGTTGTTTGTTCTTTTGTTTTTTCATTCTTGGGGTTAGCCTGGTGATATATTAAATATTTTCCTGTTTTGCAGTGGTGTGAGAGGTAGCGTATTATAATGCTGATGACTGCACATTCCATAGCCAGAATGTCTGGGTCCTGATTTAACCATGTTATATATAACCTTTTTTAAAATCTTGGGCAAGTTACTTAAACTTTCTGAATTTCAGTTTTTATATCAGTAAAATGAGGATAATATAGCAGCTACCTCACAATGTTGTTGTAATGTAATGAGTAAGTACTGATAGAGCACTCAGTACAGAGCCTGACACACAGGAAGAGCTTCTTCCTCCTCCAGTCTATAAGAGACTAGGGCTTTGATTTGGACAATTTAAAACTCTTCTTTGATTTCAGTGATCTTATTCTTCCTTACGTGTATGAAAATAAAACAACTCGCTGAGACTATAAGGTCACGGAACTGCTAAATTGGTGTCACTGGGGTTTAAAGAATATCTGCATGTACAATGAAGTAGTCAAAAATACCTTTGTTAGAATCATACATTAATTCAACAAATATTTACTAAGTGCTCCTATGTGTTTCGCATTTTGCTCATGTTCAACATATTTGTTTCTTGATGAACAAGAGGGACAAGGCTCCTTTTTGTCCATGGAATGGACCTTGAAGGACTGGGAAGAGTTCTATGAAGAGAGTTGCAAAAAACATGCTTGGCAAAGGTTAAGAGATAAGATAAAGGTGGTGGACAGAGGAGAACAGAAAGTTTAATTTAGGCATTTCTCTCATGGAAGCCTGAAGAATGATACCACAAACATTAGAGAAAAAATAATTGAGGTTTTGGACAAGATCAAGAAGTAAGAACATTATATATGTACTAGAGGCCCGATGAACGAAATTCATGCAAGAGTAGGGCTTCCTTCCCCCTGCTGCAGGCACCGGCTTCCCTCTGGCACACAGGACCTGGGCTTCCCTACAGCTGCTGGCAGATGCCCAGGACCTGCACTTCCCTTGCATTCCCCTGGCTTTGTCCAGAAGGTTGTCTGGAAGGATGTCCGGTCTAATTAGCATAGTACACGCCAGGCACCGGGGGAGTCCCTCAGCCTGGCTTGCACCCTCTCACAATCCAGGACCCCTCAGGGGATGTCAGACTGCTGGTTTCAGCTCGATCCCCACAGGCCAGACTGAGGAACCCCAGTGGTACACAAATCCATGCACCGGGCCTCTAGTATGCATATAAGATCTTTGGTTAATCTCTCCCCACCCACCTCCCCCCTTCCCTCTGAGATTCATCAGTTTGTTCCATGTTTCCATGCCTGTGCATTGAGCATCTGCCCCCTGGTGGTCCGTGCACATCATAGCTACCGGTCGAACAGTCACTTAGGCCTTTATATATATAGATAATACTGGGAGGCAAATTGGGTGGATCCTAGCAGTTTGGACAGTTTGCAGTTATTTCAAGATTCCAGGATTGAAATAAGGTCCAGATTTATAATGGTGAGTGACAGAGGAAGAGAATACATAGAGACATTATGAAGAGAAAACTGATAGTACTTGGTGCTTGAACCTATGAGATAAAAGAGAAAGAGAAATATAATGTGATGTCATGTTCTCCTAACCAGTTGAGATGATTAGAGCATTAACATGGCTCAAAATATACAATCTATAATATTACTCAGTTTAAAAGCAATCAATTTTATAGATTGATTTTATTGGTAAATTGTGTCTTAACAAAACAGCACACTAAAAATTAGTAGCAAATCTGGTGCCTCTTTGTACTACTACACCAAGGGAAAGGTCATGGTAGCATATGAAAAATACAGGCAGACTCAAATTTAAATTCTCTTCATGGGCTATGGAGCCTTGTTCTGTCTGAGCCTTGGAGCAAGTAC
>NW_006293234.1:178952-189080 GCF_000327345.1 Myotis davidii | reverse complement strand
TATATGAGAACAAGCCATATATGGCTAATATGCTAAGTATCTGACTATCCGACTGGTTGCTAAGATGCTCACTGAGCACCAGTGGGCAGACGCTCAATGCAGGAGCTCCCGTGATGCGCACTGGCCATTTACAGAGAAACTACACCATGGACCTGGTGCCCACAAAGCAACACTTGGCTTCCCCCAAGTGGGACACAGGCCCCACCACCACCCCAGAGCGACACCCCACCAAATCGCAAATGATCGATGCCAACACCCATGGTGCAAAATGCGGCCCACAGCCTAGCCCAGCCCAGAAATGGTGGCTATGGGCACCAGGTAGTGACATCACATAGCAACGCCCGGCTTCATCTCCCTAGTGACTAGCCTCCATTAGACTCTACTAAGTATCTTTTGCCTTATTCTTTATAGTTTTACTAGTGGCCTAGTGCACAAATTCATGCACATTGAAAGGAAATTAATTAGAAGAAATATTTTCTTCAGCCCAGGAACACGACTTGCTTTATAGCCAGGTGGAAACATTTTACACTTTAACCAAATGTCTGTGAAGCATTTTCCTGTGCCTCATCTCATTTGATCCTCACAGAAGTCCTGAAGTAGCAGGTTTTCTCACTGCACAGAATATAGTCAACACTGCTGCAGTTAAATATTTTACCCTTTGTTCTCCCTGTGTGATCTACAATAATAATCTGCTTCGTGTTGATACTTACTACTGTGTTACTGACAATTACCTGACAGAGATGTTGGGGTGCTTCACTGGGCTGGAAAAAGTTTAGCTAAATTAGAAAGCAGGCCTAATTAAGTAAGTTTATTCTCTATATATAAAAGGCCAAGTTGACTTGCGCATGCACGATACATATAAAGCTCTCGCTGGCGCCAATCGCACACATGTGTTCCAATCTGTCATTGTTGATTGTGAATTTGGTTGACACTTCTATTATAGAGAAAGGGTGAATAGCAATATTAAAATATTTCTTCTAATTAATTTCATTTTAATGTGCATGAATTTGTGCACTGGGCCACTAGTAAAACTATAAAGAATAAGACAAAAGATACTTAACTCGGTAGAGTCTAATGGTTGTTGAGTTCTCGCTCTTCTATACTTGAGTGCAACCTTGTTTAGACTCTCAGGAGCACCTTTTCTTCTGAAATTATATAAAATTGTGGACCAAGGCAACACATATTCAGCAACTACCAGAAGAGAATTCTTAAAGCTCTACTGGATTCCTAAGAGGATTTGCTCAGTGGTAATAGAACAAAGTGTGTTTGGTAGGTACAAAAACAGGATAATGAGAGCTATATCATATGATTCAGAGACAGCTACAGCATAAATCAAGAAGCAATGAGCAAATGTGTCCTGTCCATACACATTTGGATGGACATTCAGTGCTTCTAAACTCAGATGCTGACCCAGAGTGTCAAAATGTCAGAGTTGGAAGGGAATTCCATGTCATCATGCTAAACCCTATCATTTTACAGATGAGGAAACTGAGGCCAAACGAGGGTAGTATTGGAAGGAAGGTGTACACCAGAATGAAGTGACCAGGACTGTGATGTGGTTAAGAGCACAGATGTTAGAATCAGGTAGACCTTAGTCAAATTACTTCTAGAGAAAAGGGAAAATAGCAATATTAAAATATTTGCAGGCCTCACTGTTGATGACTTCATTTTTACAATAGGAAAAATAATACCATCTGTATGAGGAAGCTGTGAGCATTGGATGAAATACTTTGTGTAAAATATTGGGCACTGCTGGCTCTAAGGGTCATTTTAAATTCTGCTTTACACTAATCCTTCCCCACCTGCACACAAAATTATCATATACTAGAGGCCTGGTGTACGAATTCATGCACAGGTGGGGTCCCTCGGGGTGGCTTGCAGAATTCGGGCCAAAACCCAGAGTGCAACACTGCCTGCCACTCCTGCCTGCTGCTCCCTCTCATCCCGGCCCCACTGCGCCCACTGTGCCTGTGGGCTCACATGGCCACAGCTGTCGGCTATGAGCCCTGCATCTGGTGCCTGTTCTGAGGTGGTGGTGGTGGGGGGGGGTAGCATGCAATCAGCCCTCTGGGCGGGCAGTGGGATACCCTTGCCAGGCCAGGGATCTGGATCGATCCCTCCTGCTGACCTTCGCGCCAGTTGTTTCTTCCTTGCGGAGCATCTAGGGAGGGGAAGCAGCCGCGGTGCCTGAGGCCAACTTCCAGGAGGCCAGCAGCACTCGGGATTGTGCTGGCAGCACCGGTCCATCAGTGCCTGGCCCATTCTCCAGAGATTGGACTTGCAGGACTACTGAGAGAGTGAGTGGCTGCTGCCGGGCTGTGGGAGCGCACTGACCACCAGGGGACAGCTCCTGCATTGAGCATCTCCCTGGTGGTCAGTACATGTCATAGCAACAAGTCGATTGGTTGTTTGGTCATACACTCGCTTAGGCTTTTACATATATATCTCACCTAATAATAGACGAACATGTAAATTGACCATCCCTCCCACTGCGCTCACCAACCAATCAGGAGAGTATGCAAATTAACCCAATAAGGGTGGCGGTTAATTTGCATATGTAGGCGCAAAGTGGCAGAGCGAAAGGGAAAGCAGGAAGAAGCCCCCTGCCACTGACACACACACACACACACACACATATATGTTTTGATGCATGATTTTTGTGAGGCAAGTGAACAGAAAGCTGGTATCCCCAGCTTTCTGCCCAGTCCCCTAGGACCACAAGACTCAGATCAATCATAACCCAAACATAAAGTTATTGCCAACACCCTCCTGCAGGGTTGCAGGGATTTGGTGAGACAGGAATAGCAAGAGTTAAGAGAAAAACAAAACTTGGCTGATGTTTTGGTCTCTGAGGTCCCAGTGGCAGTCGGCCAACATGCTTTGTAGTGGTCAGGGGGAACTGAAGGATTGGGAAGCACCTTAAAGGGAGAGCTTGTTTTGTTTTCTTCCTGGGGGAAGGGTTTTCCCTTGTAGTGTTTGAAGTCATTTCTGTCTCCATCAAATAATGGGATTTTCTGATGTAAATTACTTGCCATCAGGCAAATGTAAGAACAAAATTGATTAAGTGAGCAATTACTCTGTGCCAGGCACTAAGCTAAGCACTTTCATATGGGTTAGCTCATTTATTCCTCATAATAATTCTATGAGATAGGAATTAGTATAGTAACATTGATTTTAGAGCTGAGAAACAGGTTTTTAAAACAGAAATCAGCAGCATAGAGAGGAGAAGTAAATTAGTTAAGATAACACACCTAGTTAGTGAAGGGGTCAGATTTTACCCAAGTGGCCTAGCTCCTTACTGCCCTTAGTGAAGCTGCTTTACATCCATCTAAACCTGACTTCATGAGGACGGCAGGAAGGGCAGAGACAACTGAACAAGAACACAAGAAACAGCAGCACAATGCAAACCAGGTAAGCAAACATGAGAAGAAACAAGGGAAGAGAGAAAAAGGAGCAGTGTAACAGTGGGAAACAGTACACAGTGCCTCAAAGAAGGAAGTGGAGGAACTATACCTAGGACAGCCTGGAAATTGTGTTGTTAAATGAATCTGCCCAAGTCAGTAAAGACTCGTTAAAATGCATATCCAGCCAAACAACCATAGTCAAAAGAGCTCAGTCGGGGTGATGAGTGGGGATAAAGAGGTCCAATATGAACTCTTTGACTGTTCTTGACAATGGACAAGAGCCTCACCATCCCAGCTCCCTCAGACAAGCCCACAAGGGTGGTTGGCAGTCATTAAACAGTGATTCAGAGAGCACAGATTTAGGGACTCAGTGGTTCCCTCCTGCTCTGCCACTTCCTAGCTGTGCATGAGACCTTGGGCCTTTTTCCTCATTCATCATGTGGAATTCAGAATAACCCTCACAGGGCTATAGTGAGAGAGAGGTGATAGGCCATTTATACAGTCCCTCACAGCCTATAACACTGATAAATTTTATATAATAGTAATAATGGCAATAATTACTACCAACCTTGGGTGACTGTGGCCCACCTTTCTATGAGTCAATGACACGTTCAGAGAATGTACAGGGTCTTGGACTTTTGCAAATTTGGGGGCATGTGCCTTCCACACAGAGGTCATCGTATATTGCTATTTTTCCTGCTCTGACTAAAGAACTTGCGATGAGAACAAGAAATAGGTAAAAAAGCAATGCCTAAGGGCTGTATTTGTATTTACTGCAGAGTAAATAGCATAAATGCTCTATCTTGGGTTTATAAATAAACTTGGAGAGGAGCCGCATATTTTTACACATTTCTAAAATACACATTTTATTATAGTTATTGAGGACTGAGCATTTGGTAAAGATATTAAAATTAAAAACAGTGTTAAGCCTTAACAATAATGAAGCTATTAATATGGAATTGGGAACTATAAACCTTGCTAAACCAGACAGAATAACTTCACTTCATTTCTCATATTAAGCAAAAGTCAACTGATGAATTGTCTCTGAAATGCTATGAAATAAAATTTCTATTATTACTGAAACTAGGAGATGTGTACAATAGCGTGTTGAGCAAAAGGAGTAAATACATTTTTCATTCTACCATAGAAAACACTGCAAATTTCTCAGAGAGGGAGGCATTCTTTTGTTCTTTCAGAAAATTTCCTTGAAACATCCAGATAATTTATTAAAGTTTGTTTCAACATAGAGTGCCCATTAAAACCTCTAAAGTAACATGCAAGAAATTGCAAACCAATCTAATTAAAAACAATCAGAACAAAGACATCCTGGAGAATAGTTTTGTTACCTCTATAATCATTTACTCATTTTTCTATGTGAGGTTTATAGATATTTCATGGACAGGAATCTTCTCAAATTTAATTTTTATCTGGTGAGAATAGGCAAGCATGCTATAATAATATTAGTTATCAAATGTTGTGGTACAAATGATATCACTGTGTTTGCCCTTATGTGGGAATATATTAAATATAATTTCTCAAAGGTAAAAATGGAGAGACAATATTACTTCATGATTTATAACATAAGTTTGGGAGTCAATCAGGTTCAAGTCTAAATATCTGGGCAGGCCATAAGCTCTCTGACCTCAGTTTTCTCATCTTTAAAAGGGGGATAATTATAGTATCAACCTCATAGACTTGTTGTGCATGTTAAATGCGATAAAAGCTCATAGAAAATTTAAGAATAGTTTCTGGCACAAAGCAGGAACTCAGGTAGCTATTTTTATGTTAATAAATCTGAACTCGACTTCTTTTCTCCTCTTGGTGGGGAGGGGGAGAGACGGTTATAGCTGCACCTACTGGTTAAGAGAAAATATGGAACATTTCAAGGATAATGCTATTCTTAGTCTTTCTTATGCAATATCTTGAGATCTAGGATTGCTCTGGGACAGCTTTCTTTTAGTAAGTTATGGGGCAGCTATCTTTTAGTAAGGTCTAACTAGAGAATAGGAAGGCAGAGCTAAAGTGAGTTATGAGTGACTCTAGTAGAAGAGATGACTCAGAATTACTGGCCATAAAGCAGTGTCCCTCTTACCAATCAGCTGGATGGATGTATTTACAGTACCATAATTTTAAAATCATATTTTCACAGGCTTTGATATAGAGAAATGGAAAAGCCTAAGGATTAGATTTATGGTCTCGGCTTAGGTCAGTGGTGAATAAGAAAAACTTTCTGGTAAACAATGGAAAGAAATATCCCTCAGGTTTGTAACACAGCCAGCACAGATGCTTATAGTGCAGAGTAGGTGTAGCCATAGGCTCTTCAAAAGGGCTTAAACAGAGAGGGAGGCATTCTTTTGTTCTTTCAGAAAATTTCCTAAAAGATTCCTCCTTCCTTCTTGAGCAGCATAGCAACAAGGCAGTTGTCATGTTGAGGTTTGGTTAACATTCATTTAGGAGGTAGAGCAATAAGATCAGAAACCTTCTAAGGAATCTGCGAGAGTCAAGGCATGGATGGAACCCAAAATATGAGTGGCTGGCCCCGGAAACTGCTCAGATACCAGGTCAGAAACTAGGTAAGTTGGCAGTAGTCGGGGAGCACAGATGCAGAGCAGCTCTAGGCAAATAACCAAGAATACAGTAGACATTTGTGTTCTGGAAAGCTCACTGAAGCAAGGCTACATACAGGCATGGGGTGTGTGTAATATTAACAGTGACAACAGCAAGATAATAACAATGGCAATAGCCATGATCAATTGAATGCGATAGTCACAGGAAATATGTTAAAAGCACAGTGTCCTGTAATACTTGCAACAATTTTGATTCACCATCTTGCAATTCCAAACATATGTACATTACAACAAGAAGCCCTCGTGTTTGCACAGCATTTTATAATTTATAAAGCTCTTACAAAAGATTCTCCCATTTGATCCTCACAATAGTCCAGAGGAAAGGGCTAATATCCCCATTTTTCCAAAGGGAGAAACCATGGAGAGTGCATGTTTTGTCAAAGGTGCATAAATATAACATAAATAATGGCAGTGTGACTTTTGAGCAGAGATGACAGTTCAGAAACCACAGTTAGTCTTTTTAAAATATATTTTATTGATTTTTTACAGAGAGGAAGGGAGAGGGATAGAGAGTTAGAAACTTCGATCAGCTGCCTCTTGCACACTCCCTACTGGGGATGTGCCCGCAACCAAGGTACATGCTCTTGACCGGAATCAAACCTGGGACCCTTGAGTCTGCAGGCCGACGCTCTATCCACTGAGCCAAACCGGTTAGGGCATAGGTCCCATATTTTAAAAAAGGTCTTTGAGAATCTCATTCAGTGCTTCCTTCACAGCACTTTGTTCACTTGTAGTCATTTAGTTATCTGTATTAATTTAATGTCTTTGTCATTTTACTGCAAGCTCCACAAGGCCTGTGCTCATGATGTTTGCTCACCATATACACCGAGTACCTGGTACAATGTTAGCAGCCTCAATAAATACTTGCTGATAATTTGTGAACTTGTGATAGTTTAAAAAGCTAAGAAAAAAAGAAAGAAAGAAACAAACATAAAACCCTGAAGCTCAGTCCTGTCCAAAGGCACACAGCCAGTAAGTTGCAGAGGCAGGACCTGAATCTAGGTTTGTTTTGACTTTCAAGCCTGTGCACTTACCTTCTATATCAAAAAAGCAATTAGAAGAAAAAACCAGAGCCCTTAGTATAAAGAAGACTGGAATAGGAACAAGTCCCACCTCCAGAAAGCTTCATATATTTTCCTCTGGTTTACAAATACATTTTAGAGCACAGTTTCAGCACCTGCAGGTAGGAAGAGAATAGCTATGGAGTTGGAGGACTACACAGGTAAATCTTGTTGAAGGAGACAGTAGGGATCTCTGTCAATGAAATTCAGGCATAACACAAGGGTTTAATGGAAACATTTGGGGAGAAAAATGGAACATAAAGAGGTCGACCTCTGTCAACAGCAAGATCTCTTAAGTGCTTCTATCTTTCTGATGAGGACTAGAGAGAAAGAGCCTCAGTGATGAGAGCCAACCTAATAAATGGATTCAGTATCAAAATGATTATCAAAGAATTGAAGTGCTTCAAAGCCACTTAAAAACAAGTACATAAAAAGCATAATATACTTGGATTTCTAACATTTTCATTTTTTTCACCTGTCAACATGCCTTGGAAGAAATCTAATGCCGGGACCATTTGGGTTAGAAGAAAAATCTATTCAATAGCTGAGGTAAAATAAACCTTTACTTTTCTCAGACCTCAGCAGTGATGGTGCCAAGTGGCTTTGGGAAGGGCACCACAATTCTTTTCAACCTCTCTTAGCTTTACAGAAAATAAACATAAAATTTAAATAAAATCAGAGTATTTATACTTGAACACAGATTCAAGACAACTTTCTCTGAAAACACACACACACGCACACACACACACACACACACGCACACAAACATAATGACAACGATAGCTACACAAGTCCATGTCCATCCAACATCCAAAGTAATTGAAGATCATATGGAAGCATGATCTTCTCTTTGAACCCCATCCAATGGCTTTCCATTGCTTCCGAATACATTCCAGACTCATCTCTATTGCTCACAAGGCCCTACCTGACCCAATTCTTGCCTTCCTTCTCTCCTGTCACCTTCCCCCTCCTTCATTGGTCTGTAGCCTCACTGTCTTTCCTTCTGTTTCTTGAACTTTCTAGTTCCAGACCCTTTTGCCTCTCTATTTTTCACTCCTGAAATATGTTCCCAGACCTTTACAAGTCTCAGTATGAAGAAATCTCAGTTTAAGTGCCTTCCCTTACGACCTCAGGTACCTTTCACAACCACTCCCCATCCTCTTCCACATGGTTTTTATTTTGTGTTGTTTTTCATTGATTTTACCACCATCTGAAACTATCAGTTCATTCGTTTGGTTTATTAGTTTTGTCTCCTCTTAATAGAATGCAAACTCCATGAAGGCAAGGCCTCCATGTGTTTTGCAAACTTGTATTCCACATTTAAACAGGGACTAACTCACAGCATTCCATTGTCACTATAAATTTCCTCTGTGTTTTAGTAAAAATTATCAAAAGAGCAACAAACTCTATTCTTCAATGTGCCAACTTGAAGTATATTGCCACAAAGATAGACAATAGCAAAAATAAAAATCAAGAGAAGAAATTCAGATTAAATAATTTGACCTGGTAATTAGATCGACTGAATTAGAGTTTGCCAAAATTATATAAAGAACAATATTTGGGGTTTTTTTTAAATATATTTTTATTGATTTTTTACAGAGAGGAAGGGAGAGAGATAGAGAGTTAGAAACATCGATGACAGAGAAACATCGATCAGTTGCCTCCTGCACATCTCCTACTAGGGATATGCCCGCAACCCAGGTACATGCCCTTGACCGGAATCGAACCTGGGACCTTTCAGTCCGCAGGCCGACGCTCTATCCACTGCGCCAAACCGGTTTCGGCAACAATATTTGGTTTTATAATTAGGCCAGATATATTTCACCCTTTAAATTGTCCCACTCCGTATTCATTATTGAAACAATATTGCTACCCAGTATAACAAAATTATATATAGAATTCCCCATCCAAATAAATAATTCATCAAATTAAGAAAGGTGTTTTTTCTCTCCTTGTGTCTGAAATGAAGAAAAAACAGTGGCATGCATGAAAGGTGGAAGGTATGGAGAGAGGGACTAACTGTAGTGGGGATACATCTTGAAGCCCTAGTACTAGAGCACAAAATTTTTAAAACTGGTTAGCAACTACAAAATTATCTAACCTAACCTTTACTTGAAAATATAGTTTCTAAGATACTAAATATAATAATAGACCTAATACTACATTATATTTACTTAAAGGTTCGTAGCTTTCAAAATACTTTCTCATATATTTTGTGCTTTGATATTTACAACCAAATGAGAAAGGCCAGAAAGCTCATATCATTTACCATTCTACAGATGGAAAAACAAAGACATGGTGACTTACCCAACATACACAGCCAGGACCTTCAAAGAGGTCATAAAAAAAATCAGTTCCTACTCACCTGGCAAATTCTTGGCCTTATTATCATAGCTAATAAAGAATGGTGCCAGAAGATGTTAGAATATTTTGAATTAAAATCAATTTCTCTTTCTACTACTTTGCAAATAGCTTGCCCAAAGTCACTCAGCTGGCTGGGACAGTGCCAGGACTAGAACCCAATATAGAACTCTCACCACCTCACCAAGGTATCTTATTACATGGGAATCAAGGATTTCTACCATACCATGTGACTCATTAATATGAGCCATTCTGGCTCAGTATAAGTGTAAATCTCCAGCTAGCAGTCTAAATGTCTAATAAGAGAATTGTAGGAGAGAAACTAAGATGGCGGCAGAGATAAACACCGGGAAATTAATGCCGTACACAACAATTGATTAATACCTCAGAGAAACAATACGGACTTCATCCAGAACCACAGGAAGCCTGGCTGACTGTAAACTCTACAACTAGAAGGAAGGAAAGGCACACTGAGACCCGGAGAAGCTGCAGGAGAGAAGCGCAGAGGTATGGGGCTCGCGCGCGCGGGAAGGGGCTGGCACCCGAGGACGCGGCTGTCTTTTTGAATCCGGAGGGAGTCACAAGCTCCCAACGGCTCTGAACTCCGGTTCCGGGAAGTCTCTGGGGACCCAGGACTCATGCGGGGAGAAACTGGACTGTCTGGCAGCAGGCGAT
>NW_006293234.1:164307-178002 GCF_000327345.1 Myotis davidii | reverse complement strand
TCCCTTTAAATTGTCCCACTCCGTATTCATTATTGAAACAATATTGCTACCCAGTATAACAAAATTATATATAGAATTCCCCATCCAAATAAATAATTCATCAAATTAAGAAAGGTGTTTTTTCTCTCCTTGTGTCTGAAATGAAGAAAAAACAGTGGCATGCATGAAAGGTGGAAGGTATGGAGAGAGGGACTAACTGTAGTGGGGATACATCTTGAAGCCCTAGTACTAGAGCACAAAATTTTTAAAACTGGTTAGCAACTACAAAATTATCTAACCTAACCTTTACTTGAAAATATAGTTTCTAAGATACTAAATATAAATATAGACCTAATACTACATTATATTTACTTAAAGGTTCGTAGCTTTCAAAATACTTTCTCATATATTTTGTGCTTTGATATTTACAACCAAATGAGAAAGGCCAGAAAGCTCATATCATTTCATTCTACAGAGATGGAAAAACAAAGACATGGTGACTTACCCAACATACACAGCCAGGACCTTCAAAGAGGTCATAAAAAAAATCAGTTCCTACTCACCTGGCAAATTCTTGGCCTTATTATCATAGCTAATAAAGAATGGTGCCAGAAGATGTTAGAATATTTTGAATTAAAATCAATTTCTCTTTCTACTACTTTGCAAATAGCTTGCCCAAAGTCACTCAGCTGGCTGGGACAGTGCCAGGACTAGAACCCAATATAGAACTCTCACCACCTCACCAAGGTATCTTATTACATGGGAATCAAGGATTTCTACCATACCATGTGACTCATTAATATGAGCCATTCTGGCTCAGTATAAGTGTAAATCTCCAGCTAGCAGTCTAAATGTTGTCTAATAAGAGAATTGTAAAATAAATTATCATGGAATGAAATACTATACAACCAGTAAAATCAATGCTTTTGGAGACTGTTTCATGACAATGGTAATGATAGCTAACATTTCTTGATTGAGCATTTACTCTGTACCAAATATTTCTCTTTATGTATATTGTATATGTTATATATATAGTACATATTTTAATAAAATAATAACTATATGTATAACATATTAAACTCATTTAATCCCTATAATAAACTCATTTAATCCTTATAATAATTTTAGATTGAGATCATCTCATACAGAAGAAGAAACTGAGCCACAGAGGGGTTATATAACTTACCTAAATTCACACATTGGCAAGGATAGAGAGATGATGACTTAAATTTCAAAAGTTTGTCTCCTAATCCCATGCTTTTAACAAATATATATGCTTCCTAGGATAATGGTTACAATCTAATATAAAGTAAAATGTCTTATGTATCTGTGTATACACACATATAGGGTGTCCCAAAAATGTATATACACACTTTGAATATTTATAAAGACAGTGTTTATTAAAATACTAGAGGCCTGTTGCATGAAGACATTCGTGCAACAGGCCTTCACTTCCCTTGGCTGCTGGCACTGGTTTGCCTCTAGCACCCGGGACCCAGGCCTTCGCTCTGGTCGGAGCTGGCCCCGGAGCCATCAGGCTTCGCTCTGCCGACCCCGGGGCCATCTGGCTTTGCTGCTTCAGCCCTGGGGCTGCCTGGCTTCGCTGCTCCGGCCCGAGGGCCACCCAGCTTCACTCCGCCGATTGGAGCCTACGTATGCAAATTAACCGCCATTTTTGTTGAGTTAATTTGCATGCTCTCCTGATTGGCTGGTTGGCGTAGCGAAGGTACGGTCAATGTACATGTTTGTCTATTATTAGGTAAGATTTTTCATTTTTAAAACTGAGCTATCAGCTGTTAAGTGTGTATACATATTTTTGGGACACCCTGTATATGTATACATGTGTGCATATTATGTGATGATAAAATTGGGTTCTTTGACAGAGATATATATTTTGACCATAAAGCTATTAAGAGCTAGCATTCACTGCAGAACTCTGAATGCTACACTTTCTGATTAATCCTTCCAACCTTACATGATTATCCATTAACAAGAGACTTTTTATCACTCCCATTTTGAAGAGGAGAAAAAGTTCACTAGCTTTTCAAGGTCACAGTGATGGGTTTAACCTAGGTCAGCCTGACTCCAAAGCTAGTGCTCTTGAACATTCTGCTTCATGCCCTTTGGAGGTTGAGAATTAAAAACTAAATGAGCACCTCATTCTCAACCTGGGGGAATGTGAGACGCATTTGTTGAAGAGAGATACTTTTGTTTGACCTTGAATGCTCAGAACAGACTGTTACCATACGCAAGGGACAGAGAAGGGCAAGGAACTCCTATCTGGCGTGCATATGAAAGTGTTGCACAGCACACTGAGGCATTCAGACTTCATCTTAAAAGGGTGGGGAACAATCAAAGGTAAATGACAAAAGTGATCTCTTTGATGGCTGTGAGGAGGATGGGCTGGGAAGGTGGAAGCAGCGAAGTCTGACCAGGTCTGGTAGTGGGGTGTGAAAGGGAGAGAACAGAATCAAGAAGACCTACTGATGTGAGGCAGGATGGAATGAGGAATCAGAAATAAATACAAATATAGCCTGGTTGGCTGTCTGGTAGACACACTTCTTTGAATTGAGAGCACAAGGGGGCTAAGAGATACTTGGTGGTTAAAATCAATAGCTCAGGAGTAGGGTCTTACCTGCTACAGGGCTTACAGACTATCCTTCTCGCATTACTATCATAACCAGTACTGTGGGCAATTTTTCACAGCATTTTTCAGTGATTCATTAAAGGGATTTATAAAGGCTGGTACACAGCTAGACCACCTATATTCCAATTTTATTCACCGTGTTTTCAAGTTAAGGAAACTGCCTGTGGTAGAAAAAGCAAACTGGCAGAGGTAGCCTGGAATGTGAAACTGAGATGATGCTGAAGCCAGAGAGAAAGACAGCTGTGATTGATTAGTGATGCCTTCCATGGTCAAGAAAGGGGTAGTATAGCACCTGGATACTGAAACTAGAGAAATGATAGAATATGCTAGAAATTAACAGTATGGTGAAAAGAAGAAGGACATCTGTAAGGCCTAGCTGCAGAAGAGATGCAGCAACAATGTACTTGAAAAGCAAAATAGCAAGCAATAATCTGTAGCCACTGAATGCTAAGAAACCCACATGCAGCAACTAAGCTGAGAGAGAGCCATCTGAGAAAATAACTGGCATTTGTGCCACACTTTTACAGATACTTCAATATTTATTGTCTCATCTGACTGGAGCCAGTATTATTCCTACCATGCAAATGGGGAAGCTGAGGCCAAAGCAGTTCTAGAATGCGCTCAAGGTCATATAGCTAGCCAGGAGGTACGGCCCCTTCAGGCCCTGGTCCTTCCCTTCACACAGCACTGACTCACCAACAGCAGACCCTTGAGCCATGGAAGCACAGGAGAGCTATAAATGGCCACATTGTATGTGTAATCAGCAGAGCAATGACCCTGGGGACACATTCATTTGTACATCTTTGGGCAGTCACCCAACCAGCCTCAGCACCTTTGAATGTGAAAGATACCACAGGTTCTAAGTCTTTGTCTATTCACATTTTTTTTTGAATCACTACTAAAATAAACTTGACTTGTTCTCTTACAGAGAGAACAAAAATCCTTGGGTACTTTGGTTTCCTCAACTGCAAAATGAGGTTGGACTAGATTGGTTAATCTTCAATGGTATCCCACACCGTCATGTTCCCATGATAACAGCCAAAGCTTTCACGGAATGTGAGTGAACACCTAGCTGTCCTTCTCAGGGAGAAAGGGCTTTTGTTCATAATGGGAGCCAGGCTTTCTGATAAAACGCTTTGTAGAATGTAAGCTGTGAAGGTTTAGAGTGCACTGGCCTAGTGATATATCACATGTCCCTCCTCATCGTAAGATTCTTGGAAACTGGGGATTGTCACTGGAAGGAGCCCCCTGGAAGAAAACACTTCTGTGTTAGCCTTCTTCAGGCTAACGGCTGGTCTAAAGGATCGTGACCTGATAATTAGCCTGTTCTGAAGAAGGCTTCTGAAATACCCTGTCAAATTTAGATGATCTGCTGTTTGCTTGTCAACCAGAAACACGGACCAATATGAGCAGGATTTTCAAGTTACACCAGTGTGCAAATGAAGAGCACTCGACTAAGAGGGAAGTTTGTCTAATACAGTGGTTCTCAACCTTCCTAATGCCGCGACCCTTTAATACAGTTCCCCATGTTGTGGTGACCCCCAACCATAAAATTATTTTCGTTGCTACTTCATAACTGCAATGTTGCTTCTGTTATGAATTGTAATGTAAATATCTGATATGCAGGATGTATTTTCATTGTTACAAATTGAACATAATTAAAGCATAGTGATTAATCACAAAAAGAATATGTAATTATATATGTGTTTTCCGATGGTCTTAGATGACCCCTGTGAAAGGGTCGTTCGACCCCCAAAGGGGTCGCGACCCACATGTTGAGAACTGCTGGTCTAATACATGCTGCTCCTGCCACTTGGTAAGGTGGTCATCCTGAACAAATCACTTAACATCATCAGGCCCTAGAAACCTGCTATTTGAAATACGGATGGTAATACCTATTCTTCCTACCACAGAGATGAAGTGAGAATAAAATAATGTACATGAGTATGTGATAACATATACTAGACTCGAAGCTTCTGAGGATGGAGAACACAGCTGCCATTTTTTTGCTGACATATTCACAGTGCCTAAAACAGCACCTGAGACTAAGGGGAAAGCTGCAGATGTGTTTGTTGAATGAATGAAGTATTTTGGAAAATTCGAAGTGTAATGTCACATACTATTTTCCATATTATACTGTTTGTTAAAGATATGCAACGTAAGTCAGTCTGCATGGTCTTTTAAAAATCCTAAAATCCTAGTCTTCTTTTAAAAAATATATTTTATTGATTTTTTACAGAGAGGAAGGGAGAGAGATAGAGAGTTAGAAACATCGATGAGAGAGAAACATCGATCAGCTGCCTCCTGCACATCTCCCACTGGGGATGTGCCCGCAACCCAGGTACTTGCCCTTGACCGGAATCGAACCTGGGACCTTTCTTCCACAAGCCGACGCTCTATCCACTGAGCCAAACCGGTTTCAGCCTAAAATCCTAGTCTTAATGCATAATAGAAGTTGTTATGAACCCAAAATAAAAATTAAGTTCTTCGGTATGTAGTCAAAATAATTGTAAGTTTATCTGGAATTCTGATTCTGAAGTCATCCTTATCATGGGGCTATATCTCTTATGTGGAAATGCTCAAGCCTAGAGTTGTAGCTAAACTCTCAGCTCTGAAGTTGGGCTTGGAAACAGAAGCTAAGGCAGGAGCATGATATTAATTCATTTACTAAAACATGTGGTCAGAGTGAGTGCCAAGAGGCACCATCACAAGACAGAACCAGTATCAGAATGCCATACTTCTGAATGCCCACCTGTTTCTTGACACAAGGATAACATAGGCTCATGCTGACTGGAAACTGGCTTTCCTTCCACTGAAAGGGACTCATGGAGTCTATCTGAATATTACCTCTCTGCATCTCTCTCTTGAACATTCCCCTGTCCTTTGCTCCAGACGCCTGGCTTCCTTGCTGTTCCACCCACAGTCTGAGTCTTTGCATTTGCTCTTTTCCCTGCCTCTTCAGACTCTTTCTGCAACATGGTTCTTCATTCCCTCCGCTCCCTCAAGTCTTTGTTCAAATGTCTTTTCAGCAAGTCTTCCATCACCACCCTATTTTCAACTGCATCCCCATCTACTCCACTCCTTCCGCTCTTGTCCAAAGTCCTTCCCCCCATATAATGTACTTTGCATTTTACTTTATTTTTATCATCTCTCTCTGCACCAAATAGGAAGCTCAATATAGGCAGGACTTTTAATTTATTTTGTTCATTAATGAGCCTCTAACACCTAGAACGGTGCCTAACACCTAGTACCCATTCAATAGATGGTTTTTGATGAACACATAAATAGTTCTGTGCTAGCAGCTGTAGAGGAGGGTTGCAGAAATCTGCTATTGTCTCCCAATATAGCAAAGATGCAAAACTAACTTGTGGCATCCATGCAAGAGAAAGATTAAACTAATAGTAGGCAGGTGGTAATACATTTGAATTATATTTGCGTCAGGGACAAGTTATTTTGTGGTGGGAGGAAGAGGAGTAAATCACTAAGATTCAAACCTTGGAGGGAGTAGATATGAGGAATCCAAATTATTCAGCAAATACTGGAGGCTCTCAGAGCTGGGAGTTTGAGAGGTGTGACAGATCAATTCTCTCATTTTATTTGCAAGGAAACTGCACCCCAGGAAGGTAGAGTAACCTTCTCAAGGCACACGGCCAAGAAGTCACATCACTTATACTCCAGTCTGACTTCTGGATCCATGCTCTTCCTACCAAAAAAAAAAAAAAATCCAAACTGCACAAGTTCAGTAAACATAATGGGTTTCTAAGACCAACAATTTCTCCAATTAGGAATAATTTGGTATCTAAACAAGCTCATATACCACCACATTGTCACTGTATGGACACATACATCATACAACATTATGCTCATTTATTTATTTAAAAATACTTTCCCAAATTCCAAATCACACTTTCTAGCTCTATAAGCCACCACTTTCAGATTTGGTCAAAACCAGAAAAAAGAAAAGATACCCTGGAAAGGGAAAGGTGGGAAGGAAGAATGAGAAAAGCGGAGAAAGAAATACAAGGAGAGCAGAGGGAGAACGGGAAAAAAAAGTACAGGATATTGACACAACTGTCTCTGGAATTTCTGGAAATTTCTTTGAATAGTTGTGCTATATCTTGTCTCTTTCTATTTCCTTGGAGCTAATCACCAAAATAAATCAAGCTCAAGCACATGTTTTCAAATGGACTGTTTGTTTACTTTTGCTTCTCAAAACGTATTACCTGTCTCACAATTTAGCACTCTGCTCTACAATATCTTTTCCTAATTATTTCAGGTTTATAGTTCCTCCAGTGAAAATATAAATATGAGCATTTATTTTTTTACATCCACCATAATGCCCAACATAATACCATACAGTATATAGTTTAAAGTCATCGGAGTCATTTACATCTGATTTATTCACTTATTCAATAAATAAACATGCTAAGTGTCCACTGTGTGTCAAGAGCTAAGGATACAGAGGTGACTGTGATAGACCAGATTCCTGCCCTCATGGAGCTTCCTTCTGCGTAAGAGATTCAGCCTGTACACCATTAAAAAACCATGTATCACAAATTCCGCTCTGAGGAGAGAGAAGGGAGTGAAATGGATTCAGTGGCCCAGGGCGTGTGGTTGGGAGTTTGGGACAAAAATAATAGAGAAGGCCTCCTGAGGAGGTGACAGTTTTGCTAGAACCACAAGAGAAACAGTTACTCCATGAGTTGCCAAAAGCATGTTCTAGGCAGAGCAAAAGCCCAGAGGCAGGAAAGTATTTGTTCTAAACACTCTGAGACAGGTAGCAAGGCTGTCGGACATTCAATATAAGTGAGACATTCGACAGGCTCAAAAAGGCACAGCAGGCCAGAATGTGCAGGCTCTTGTATGCTATGGTTTTAAAGAGAAATGAGAAGACATAGAGGTTTTTTATACAAAATGATAAGATATATATAGGGAATTTAAATACTATCGATCCAGTTAAATGGCATACTTTTTCCAAGATGGAGACTCAGCCTTCTCTAAGTCTAACCCTCCTTCCCCAATAGCTATCCAATGGCAAGCAAGCCATCCTATGCCCATAGGAGTATTTGGCAGTCAGCATATAAAACAGACCCAATACCTCTGTCCACACCCCACTTTCTCCTCAAGGGGATCATCCCCTTACCATACTCGCCAACTCCCTTCTATCTGTGACCACTTTCTCACTCAGTTCATTTTTCCTCAGGTACTTTTTCAGACATGAACCCAAATTCATTAAAATGCCTTCACCTCTCTTCTCCCTTCCAACTACTTTACAGTCATCTCAGTAAATTCTCTTTACCTTTCTTAATTCCACTGGTGAATTTACATAATGAAAATAATCACAATTTAATAGCAGTGGATATAATAAAATTGAAATTGAGAAAATGTAAAACACAAGTATTGTAGTAAATGGAATGTAATTGAAAAATTCAGTGTCACGAGTCTCTAAAACTTCTGAAAATATACCTAAAAATCCCCTTCAAATTTTCTCTTTATCTTCTGAGTCCTTTAATTAAGTTTTCTTTCCCTCAAAGAGCAACATTCAAAATTGAGAACAATTTAATGCCATTGTATTACTATAATTGCTATAGTAACTGTACTATTCTTTACATACTTCATAGCAAAACATTTAGCATTTCAACTAGATAATGGGTTTAATAGTCTTCAATGGGCAAGTGTGAGAATCTATCATTTATATTACTATCCCTATGGGAAAACTTGTTTCAAGAGAGCAATTCATAAACAAAGTTTAAGGAATATGAAAACTACGAGTTGGTGACTTCCTGAAACTTGTTTATTTAAAACAAGGATAGTGTACGTGCCAAATTCAACAGGAAGAATTTTCCAGAATCTTCTAGAATGGTTTATCTAAGTTAATTTTTTTAAAAAGACTGCATGTTCTTTTGAGAGATTTAGAGTTGACCCCTGAAATTGGTTAGAAACATACATATAAGGAGGCTCTTTCTGACACAGAACCTTGAAGAAGGAGAGGAATTACATAAATAATAGAACATATATTAGAATCTCGTATGCATACTTTAAGATTTTCCAGAATAACTTCACTATTTCTAGGAAGGGAATCAGTAGGAAAGTTAGAAGCATTTAAAAAAATTTTTTTTATTTATATCAGAGAGAAGGGAGAGGGAGAGAAAGACAGAAACATCAATGCTGAGGGAGAATCATTAATCTGCTCTCTCCTGCATGCCCCTCATTGGGGATGGAGCCCACAACCCGGGCATATGCCCTGACTGGGAATCGAACCATGACCTGCAGGTGCATAGGTCAATGCTCAACCACTCAGCCACGAAGGCTGGGCAGAAGCATTTCTTTTAAAACTTCTCAGCTAACTAGAAAATGAACAATTCCAATCTCAGAATGCATTGTTCATTTATGATCACACCAAAGAATTTTCCAAATAAGTAAAACTCCATTTCTAGATAGAAAAAAAAGCCTTTACTGTTATAAGGGTCATTGCAACCACAGAAGGTCAGTCAGTCTAGAGGTATTCAAAATTTTTTAAAGGATGATTTTAGAGATAATATGTCTTAACAAGGAATTGAGACCTTGTGTCAGTACGCATATTTAAAAGACAGAGAGAGACAGAATATGCCACCAAAGAAGCTACTAAGTCCAGTTTTCAATTAGGTTAATACGACCAAGACCACCTGATGCAAAGTAAAAAGAAAAGGTTCCTATTTAAAATATTACGATGGTTCCAAAATATGAGCACTGTTGTTTAATGCACTTGGGTTCAAGTTCCATCATATTTGTGCCTCAATGTATTATTTTTATTTTTTCAATTTAAAAAATACTGCAATACTGCAAAAGTACTATATAGAGAATATACTTATATGCAGGTTATTGTGAATAGTAACTATAACAAAATTTATTAAATCACCTTGCATATTATAATTAAATCTTTAAAATATGCTTGTTAATTTAAAAATGTGTTATATAAGATGAAATTATTGGCACCAAAAAGCATACCTTTCCAGTATAATACCTAAGAGTCTGAGTATGGAACTAAGAACACAAGCGCCTTCAGCGCAGTTCTGCACAGACAAGAGAAAACTTTCCAGACTGTCTTACAGATGTCCTAAGAAACCCCGACTTAGTTTTTTTCACTTACCTTAGAAGAGATAGCTAAAATGCCATTTTCAAATTTTAATAGTAAAACATAAAAATCAATAAAACCCTTGAACAGTTTTCCTAATCACATAGACTGTTGTACGCTTAGACCATACACCATTTAGCAAATAATTCCCTTTGCTCATCTTCTTTCCCTTCACATTCATACTACATAAGGTTCCACATCATGTGGCATTCTTAGGAAAGACATAACTCAATACCAACCACTGCTAAAAAATAAAGAGTGCAGGAATCATCAAATCAAGTCCCTTAAAAATACTGTTTAATAGAAATATTTGGAGCCGCAAACTACTGGTAACCTGCTGGGGGTCCCTGCAGAATTATTTTACTGCCTTCTATGATATTAGAATCACTGAGGAGGTAGCACTGTTTTTTATCCTTGACAAGAATTTCTAATAAGCATTGAATGAATGGAACCTATATCCTGTTCCATCAAAACAAGTACACTTGACTAGACTATGAGCCATTCAGATGAATATTTGTTTGCTCTTGTTTTACACAGAGTAGAGAAGTAGCTTTGAAAAGTTGCCATGGCCATGCTTTTCCTGAGCAGCAGACCAAACACTTTACTGAATATAGAGCTACATACACACACAAGTGCAAATGTAGGTTTTCTCCCTTTCTAGAAAAGTGCATATATGTAGATGACAGAGAGAGAGAGAGAGAGAGAGAAAGAAAGAGAGAGAGAGAGAGATGCTAGTTGAGAAGAGAATCATTTTAATTATCTGGATGTTTGGTGACACACTCCCAGCCCACTAGGGATGAGGTTAACATAAATAATAACTGTTATCCCGTGCCTTTAGAATAAGAGAAATTCAGAAGTGAAATTCTGGGATAGAATATCAGAAACATCTATGTATATATACTGCCCCAAAGACTGGGGACTATGTGGAAGGTCATTGATAGGTAAATTGATTTCTAGTGAAGATTCCCACATGCCTTTCTAAGATCCCTGAACCATTAGGATGATAAGTCTTGAAAAGCATTTAAGTAGGAACTAAGTGTAGATTAAAAAAAAAAGTTACTAGTTTCATTTACATTTTTAAGTCAATGGTAACACCTTTCCAAATTTCTTTTACAAAAATCTGACAGAAGGTAACTAGCGGTATCCAGGGGGTCACCTATAAGTCATA
The DNA here is from genome assembly GCF_000327345.1 of Myotis davidii. NCBI lineage: Eukaryota > Metazoa > Chordata > Mammalia > Chiroptera > Vespertilionidae > Myotis > Myotis davidii. The sequence goes on along the minus strand of NW_006293234.1, from coordinate 167,094 downwards.
AAGGTGCTAAGACAATGTCCTTCATTAGGTAAAGTTGGCAAACCCAGAGCAATAGATTTGATTCAGCTCCAACACAAGTCTTTGTTACAATTCTCATTTCAGTTTAGGCAGCTCAAATAAGCTTCTCACAGGGCATTCTGGGATGGCACAATAGACAATTTTACTGGAAGAATCATTAATGAACACCAATAAATGTTACTTCCTTCAAAGAAGACACTTTCACTCCATAGTTTGCAAGGCAAGAAGCAAAATGAAAGATGTTTCACTCCCTGGTGTAAGATTAAATTGAGTCAGAATATGTGCAGATTTAATTTTAAGAAATGCTACCTAAAATTTAGCAAAGAACTATAGTATCTCTATAGACAGGATTTTTTTTTTTTTCCTGAAAAGGGCAATCTACATGAGCTTCTAATTGAAAAGTACACCAGTAATACTCTTTCTGTTTGTCTTGTGTTGTTGTTCAAAGATTAAATCCATTTTTAATTAATGAAAATGATTTAATCTTAGAGCCTTGGTAATCTCCGTTTATTTAGGCCTATATTTAAAGAACTGCTTGAGAGCCCTTTGCAAACAAGACAAGGCTCCATATAAAAAAATGATATCCAATCTCTTTTTTAAGGCTATTTTCTAAAATCTATGGGCCATGACTATAAAATTCTTCACTCACCCAGATCACATTAATAATGTTTGACAGGATAGAGAGAGCAAAAGAATTATTTTCTGCCAAATATGTACAGGCTACACTGCTGTTGTTTTGAAACCATTCTCCTCATTCCATTTTGGTAAATTTCCAGAGAATGTTTAAAATCTTTAGGACAGACCTTAGTTTAAGAGGTGGCCTCTCTGCCATTTTCATGGCTGATTTGAGACCCATTATGCACTGGATTCTGCATCGTGAAATCCAGGCTGGGGACAAATTTCTGCCTGTCATCTTAGGAAAGGCCAGGAGTTTTGCACCATCCTGTAGTATGAAGACAGAAAATCAAAGCCAGGCTCAGGCTGCCTGTTTCTTCTTTAATCAGCTTGCTGCTTTTTTGAGGCATTCTCAGCTGTCACTATTTTAGGCTTGCAAGGGTAATTTAGTAGAATAAAATATGGTTTAAACAACATCTCAGGAAAAGTTCCTCCTTTCACTTAATATTAAATGTAAAAGGTAATCACTAAGTAATCATTTGATGCTTGGCTAAGAAGCGATTTAGGAAGCACAAATTTTTAGAAACCACACACACACAAAACCTGATAAGACCCTGAATCCGGAGCCAAGAGGCCTGGATATCTCCCTCATATTGCTCATTCCGTTGCTATAACATCCCCATAAAACTGTATCTTACGGACCAAATTTGCTGCATCTGTCACCCCAACAGTCAAATACAAATTGCAGAGATAAACATATCCTACAAGAATTTAAATTTTTTAAAACAGTTCAGTAAAAATTACAGCACGGATAACTCTGTCAATGACCTCTCCTGTCTAATGTCAATTTCAGGAAACAAGTTTCCATTGTAAATGTTTAATCAGTGTCGTCCCAGGAACCCAGAGCAGACAACCTTATCTTCTCTCCCAACTTATTTGCTCTGCAAGCTCTTCAGTAGCTCTATCTCAGCTCCCTGCAAGCACTTTAGGCTTTTCTCTTTTAAAAGAGCTGGGAGCTCTGTAGGTTCTGAGCTAAAGCGAAGCCCTGTCGTTTGATTCCACGAGTCTGAGCCCTGGTCCACTGCAAGCAAACTGCAGCACTTCTGCTTGCAAATCCTGGCAACGAGGTTCTAGACCAGCCACAAACGCAGGCTGCACACCTTCCACGCTGTTCTGCCCATCACCTTGCCCGAAGCCTGTCAAACACAGCAGAAAGCATCCTACCTTCCATCATGGTGGCAGAATTGCATTCCTTAATTTCCAAGGAGTCTGAAAAAATACTGGAGGATACGATTCCAGGTCCCGGCGAAATCCTCCCGACACTGCTGCCGCTGCTGCCAGGCGATCGGCTGTATCCGTGGCTGCTGAAGCCAAAGACAAGTGTTAACCCCAAAGATAGGCCATGGATGCAGCTGGTGCTGCTTCACCTAAGGCTCCCGGGAAGATGCTGCGAGAGAAAGGGAGAGGAACAGCCAGCCGACGAGCTGCACCGCCTGCGCTGCCTCGGCCAATCCCTTCAGCTCTGGACCGCGTCACATGGTAGCCAGCCCGCATCTCCTGACACAATACCCGCGGAGAGCGCACAGAACCTATTTCCCGTCCCCATTCCCCTCCACCCCCGGCCCTGCCGCTGGTCGCCGAGCGCACAGCCCCTTCCCCACCTGGTGACGCACTTCCCCCGCCCCTCCTCTCCGTCTTCGGAAACCTGCCGGGTACCCGAGATTAATTCTCAGACGCCGCCACCGTAACAGGGGACGCCGGCATGGAAGGAGCACCTTAAGCGGCTTGCTGCGGAGAGGATTGAAAAAAATAACAATAAACTTAATTCCGTGCAGCCTGGAGTCTTAGCCGCACACTTTTAAGCTCCTATTCTCTTCTCCTTTTGCCCTGAAGGAATGTCAGAGTCCGTGGCCTCCCCATACATCTGTGACTCCTCTCTCTCTCTCTCTCTCTCTCTCTCTCTCTCTCTCTCTCTCTCTCAAAAAAAAAAAAAAAAAAAAAGAAAAAAGAAAGAAAGAAAAGGGACCCCGAGGTTCTTCGAGGGCGGGATGGGCACTCAGAAGGAGAGCCTGGATTCCTTTTAGAAGGTGGAGGATCTTGGGCGGTTTGAAGGATGGAGCCTGGGTCTCTACTGTGGGAAAGGCCTGGGCTCCT
>NW_006293234.1:157186-163748 GCF_000327345.1 Myotis davidii | reverse complement strand
TCAAAAAAAAAAAAAAAATCAATCAGGCTGACGTCATAAACAATTATCCCCAAAAAGGATGATGCAGAAGAAATTTCACCCCAGCTGCCTTCAAGAGATCCAGGAAATTAACCGAGCCTGGCATGCCAATGCTGGGAACTGTCATTAACACAAAGAAACAAAAGAACCCTACCCGAGCGGGGCTCTGGAATCAAACTGGCAACGCTTGAGATAATTTCTGGGGCGGGAGGCGGGACGGCGGGCGGCAGGCAGAGAGGGGAGGCTTTAGCCCGACGAAAGACAGCTGTGCACGTCGCTTCTTGTCGCCGCCACCTGGACGCGCGGGCGGCCACAGACCGGACCCCGCGGGGCGCCTGTCAGCTCCGCGTTCGAGTCCCGCTGCCCGCAAGCCCCTTGGCCCGGCGCGCACGCGAGCCGCCAGGCTGTCCTAGGTGTTGTGGCTGCTGCTGCCAACTGCAGTCCTGATAGCAAAGCAACTTTCTTCTAAAGGACCCCGTTTTCACGCCGCTCCACCGGCATCTGTAAGCGCCTTCAAGCCCATTAGTCCTCCCCGTGGAAATCCGGAGGGAGGCGATTGCGCTGGGTTCTGGCCGCAGGATGGATGGATCCCCGGGTTTCTCAGCTGGGATGGGATGGGATCTGGGTGCCCTGGTGCTGCCTACGTGGGAAGGGCTGCTTGGATTGAGAATCTGTCACCTGGCTGGTCCGCATTGACCCCGGGAGCCTTTCAGAGGCCCCCAGACCCCGGTCCCTTCAAGCAGGCTCCGGCCCTGGCCGGCCGCTATGGAAGAAGAGGGTAGGTGGCATGCCGGAGGGACAGGAAGAGAGGAGGGGAGATGGGAAGGAAGGGAAAGGCCTCTATAGAGCCCCAGGAGACGACATCAGCAGGCGGCATTTCCCCCTCAACAATCCAGCAACATGCGTAGGAGAAAAGCCATTATGTCCCAGAGCAATGGTGAGCACCAACTGAAATAACGTGAAGAAGCAAGATACATTACATGATCAGCATTGGGCCTCTCGTACGATTAATCATTTATGTTACAGATGTACCCATGAACTCTTAATATTGCTCAGCCATTGACATAGTCTTGTTCTTTCCACCAGCGCATATATGAGGTATCGGTGGTTGGATCTACTAGAGAAAATATAACTAAAGAAGCTGACTGGAATAGCATATTAACAGTTAAAAAGCAAAAAATCAGTTCCTTAGCAACTTAGAAGTTAAAAAAAAACCTCATTCTTCTCTCTAAGGACACATACTGTATATCAATGGCCTCTAAATATTAAAATGAAATTCTCCAGAGAGATACAAATACTTGTGCCTTTTACCTTATGGCTACGAAGCAGTTGAATTTTAAAAGAGGAAAAAATTTCTGAGCAAAAACCTGTCTTGAGTACAACTTATACTACTTTGAAAACAGCAAGAGCATTATTGGAGAAAAAAAAAGACTGGTGTGTGTGTGTGTGTGTGTGTGTGTGTGTGTGTGTGTGTATTTAGCCAAAAATGTTGTACTGATTAAGAACATGAATAGATAATAATGCCAAACAGAATGGGATCAAGTTCTGTCTCTGCCACTTAATGAACTCTATGACTTTGTACTAGTTATATAACACTTTGTGCCTCACAGTTTCCTTATCTGGGAAAAGAAGATAATAATACTGACTTCATAGGGCTATAAATAGTATTAATAACAAACCTTTAGTACTGGCTTACTATGTGCTAAGCAGAGTCCTAAATACCTCGCCAGTAAATTACTTAGCATTGTGTCTGGAGCATAATAAACCCTCCATATTAGCTTTGTAATAAACCACCAAAGGGCTGCTGGAGGCATCAAAGAAGTTTGCAGCCAAGTTAGAATTATATGACATGCACAGAGAAGAACTCAGTGAAAGACCAGGTGACATATCTGGAAATGTAACATGTTGGAGAGCTCTGAGACGCTGCTAAGTAGAAGATTCGAATCAAATGAGATTAGTTAGGGATGTTTCTCTTACAGAGATGAATTTAGAGTTCAGATAAAATTGGAATGGGCGTGGAGTGGCCGTTCTTGATAAGATCCAGAGTTCTAAATAAGAAAAATGGTTTATATAAAATCTGGAAGTAAGTGCAAGCACTGAGATGCTGGGATAGTGTAGGCCTGTCAGAGATGTAAGGGGTGAGAGAGCCAGGGAAGTCCTGGCTGCCTACCTTCCCTCACCCCATGAAGTTTTTACAGTGTGTTAGAGCAAACCTTTCAAATAGATTCACTAGGGCACACATCAGTTTTGTTTTAGACTTGCAGCGAAGCAACTAACTAGGGACAGAAAGAGAGTTCAAAGATTCTTTTAGTCAGTGGGTATTTATAAGAAAATTAAAGTGTCTAGATTGTCAGAGAAGGACCAAGAAAGGGCTGTGCAGTTAAGGCTAGTCCCATGATTGGATAAACGTTGTGTAACTTTATTGAGAAGGCACTATCACCAATTGTAAGAATATCTGCACACTTCTCCACCCAGAATCGAACCTGCCACCTTTGGGTGTATAGGATGATACTCCAACCAAGTGACACCAGCCAATGGCTTCTCATAGTTTTTTTATTTTTGGGGGTGGGGGGAAGGCTAGCTCAGGAACAAGGTATTTTTTGATTGTGCCCCAAATTTCATCAGTCCCAATATAGTGTTTGCTTAACAACAAGTGCAAAGGAGAATATATATAGCTTCTAATATAATGGAATATTTTTAAAGATGCATTTATTCTCATTTAATATATTTTAATTAATTTTTTCAATTTGACAAATTGACAATTTACAGTCAATATTATTTTGTATGAGTTGCAGGTTAGACATTCATATACATTGCAAAGTGTTCCTGATATTTCCAGTACCCACCTGGCACCATACATAGTTGTTACAATATTATTGACTATATGTCCTATGCTGTAATTAATGGAATATTTTTTTAATATATTTTATTGATTTTTTATAGAGAGGAAGGGAGAGAGATAGAGAGTTAGAAACATCGATGAGAGAGAAACATCGACCAGCTGCCTCCTGCACACTCCCCACTGGGGATGTGCCCGCAACCCATGTACATGCCCTTGACCGAATCGAACCTGGGACCTTTCAGTCCGCAAGCAGACGCTCTATCCACTGAGCCAAACCAGTTTCGGCAATGGAATATTTTTTGAAAGTCTAACAGAAGCCAAAGGATCTGTGGAAAATATTGGGTAAATTATTAACTTGCACCAAAGTTTCCAAACTGTCCAGGAGTTTAATCCAGAATGATGAGTGTGTACCCAGATCACACCAAGTGCTCACACACTGCCTGCAACTAGTTCAAGACCATAAACTGAATTACTAAAGTCACTAGACATTTAAAACTGTTTCTGAAATAACATTTTTACAGTGGTGATGCTCTGTTCCACATTGTTTTTGGAATAAAATCCTATTATATTCTAACTATATAGTTTAATTTCTTCACTCAATTTTAATGTTTGAGGGGGAAATCAGTTCATATTTCAGAAAGTGAAAGAAATTAATGAGAACTGAATCACAAAGGAAGGAGGAAAAAAATTAACATAGAAGGAAAGTTTAAATAATGTATCCAATATCCCTCTTACTGTTCCGCTGAGGCAATTCAAATGAATGTAGAAGGGAAAATATTGTTCAGACCCCATGGAAATTAATAAAAGATCCCATGTGAAGGGTTAGATTTCCATGGGATGAAATAGTTGAAAGAGCAACATATTAGTCCATATGCACGCATACTCTAAATACTCTTGGTTAAAATGAAGAACTACAACTGGATTTGGCATGGACAAAATAGGGGTTTATTTGGGTAGCTTGCAGAGTTATATGAAGGACAGCACAGCTGAGGGAAAGCAAGAACCAAGGTGCTCCAGGAAACTTGGATACCAGACCCAAGTACTCAGAACTCTGTTTCTTCCAGTACATCAGCTTCTTTCCTCCTATTAATTTTTCTCCATGTGATCAGGAGCTGGTCAATTAAATCCTTTAAACTTATATTTCCACAGCTGGCCTATGCCAGATCTATTCAAAAATATTCCTGGGAAAGGCTCTGCTTGACCTGGCTTGAATTATTGTTCACCCTTGGGCTAATCAATGGGGCCAGATTTGATGAGGTCTCACAGATGGACTTAATTTAAGCCAAAACTTACATTGGACTTACATGACCACTGTTGTGAATACACACGGGGAGGAGGAAGCTAGGCAAGTTTCTATAAGAACCAATCCTTAAGAGTATGAACCCCTTGGTTGGAGGGGTAGAAAAGGCGTTGCCAAAGGAAGAAAAGGAGCTATTACCTGAATAAGTGTGGGGATAGAAACTATAAAGCAAAAACTCGCACCACATCAACATTACCCAGTGTATTCAAGGTAAAACTTACAAAAGGATTCATAATCTCAGAGGGACTCAGAATGCCACCTGCCCTATTCAGCATACTTGAGAAGTTATTTATATACTAGAGGCCCAGCGCACGAATTTGTGCACCAGTGGGGTCCCTCCGGCCTGGCCTGCAGGATTGGGCCAAAACTGACTCTCACTGTGTAATCCTCCTCCTCCTCACTGTGTAGAGAGGAGAGGAAAGGGGAGACAGACCCTATTTGTTGGTCCACTTACACCTAAGACAAGACATGCCCTCATATGTTTGCCACCCATTGGTCCATCCCTACCCAGAGAGCCACGTATTCAAACCTGCACAGTGTGGAAGGAACATATATTAGTCCAGAGGTACCGCAGTGGTCGGCAAACTGCAGCCCCTTGAGTGTGGCTCTTCCACAAAATACCACATGCGGGCGCGCACGTACAGTGTGATTGAAACTTCATGGCCACACTCAAGGGGCCAAAGAGCCGCATGTGACTTGTGAGCTGCAGTTTGCCGACCACTGATCTAGACCTAGGTTGACAAAGCTAAGCAATAAAGACTGCATACATGAGAAGAATCAGCAGTTCCAAAAGAAAAAATAAATAATTACAGCTCACTGAAGCAGAGGAAACATCCTCACTGAAAGCAAAGGAAATGTAGAAACTTGGAGAGTCTTTTAAAAAAAAGTCTATGTTTTACATTTGGTTTAATTTCAGGGATACAGCAGCAATAAATGAGAGCAAAAAAAAGTCTATGTTTTACATTTGGTTTAATGTAATAATACATTACATTACAGCAGCAATAAATGAGAACAGGCTGCTATGATAAAAGAGCACACTGAGAACCAGAAAGAGTGCATGGAAGTAGTGAAACCATTCTTATTGAAATTTTTAAGTGTTAGAGCTCTGATCAAGGATATAATGAATATGGCTGAGAGGGACCATTGACAGGCCCAGTAGCAATATGCTTGAAGTACAGGCCCGGTCAATAATAATTGGCTCAAACACAATGGAATTTTTTTCTCTTTGAAGAATCAGTTTACTCTGATGCAGTTTTAACAGTTTAAGAAACTAGAAAAAGAGTAAAAGCTCTAAAATTCACTTTCTAAATTATAAAACCTGGCAAAAAATAGTAAAAATAAAAAAGTCTATAGCTCAATCTCATTTATGAATATTGATGCAAAATTTCAAATAAAATAACAGCAGAGTCCAGTTTTTCAAAAATATGATATAATAAATTAGGCTTTATTTTAGGAGTAAGAAAAATTGTTTAACATTTAAAATCTACAAATATAATTCACAATATTAAGCTATTTAAAATAAAATTATATTATCTCCTTAGTTGCTGGAAAGATATCTGATAAATTTCAACTGATATCACTCATTAAATAAATAAAAATTTTATTAGCAAGGAAAGACATAACAAATTCCTTAGGATGATAAAATATACAAACCTCTTTTCCAAATCTACCTTCTTGTTAAATGGAGACACAATAAAAAAGTCTTTGTTAAAATTAGGAATGTCTGAAATGTCCTTTGAAATGCATCTAGTCCAAATTGAGGTGTGATGTAAATGTAAAATGCACATCTGATTTTAAAGGGAGTACAAAACAAAGAGAATCAAAATGTTTCATTTCAATATGTTGAAATTTATTTTTACATATTTGGTTAAATAAATGTGTGTGTACTTGAAAGTTTCCAATCACACATATGGATCACATTTGTGACTCATATTACATTTCCATTGGACAGCACTGTTCTATATACTGACAGAAAACAAACTCAACAAACATTGTGGGCAAGGTGGATGCACTACATTTAAGAGGTTATGTGCTTAATGGTCTGTATCACCATACTCATGTTCATTCATTTTTTTAATCCAACGAAGATGTGCTACGAATTATCTATGCCCAGGAATTGTGTCAGGTTTTGGGGCACAGAGAATAAAAAAGGCATACACCTTTCAAGATACTTCTACTATAGAGGAGGAGGCAGTTGCGCAAACCAAGAATTACAATATGGATTTATAAATACCGTTTTTGCCGGCGTATAAGACGATTTTTTGGCCCTGAAAAATATGCCTCCAAGTGGGGGGTCGTCTTATACGCCAGGTACACTTCAGATAGACTGCCCATAGTGCTTGCCCCGTGCCATAGTGGCCTCCCGATGCCCGCCCACTTCATTCCACATACCGTTCAGGCAT
>NW_006293234.1:146625-156165 GCF_000327345.1 Myotis davidii | reverse complement strand
CCAAGTGCCCATCAGTAGATGAGTGGATAAAAAGCTGTTGTACATTTACACAATGGAATACTACTCACCTGTAAGAAAGGACATCTTACCCTTTGCAATAGCATAGATGGACCAGAAGGACATTGTGCTAAGTGAAATAAACCAGTCAGAGAAAGACAAGTGCCATATGATTTCACATATATGTAGAATCTAATGAACAAAATAAACTAACAAAATATAAACAGACACATAGATATAGAGAACAGACTGGCAGCTGTCAGAGGAGACGGGGAGGGGAGCTGGGTGAAAAAGATGAAGGGATTAAGCAATAAGAGCTCATGATTACCAGGAGAAAAGGGGGGTTAGGGATGCTAGAAGAGGATAAAGGGGAGGGATAAGTGGTGACGGAAAAAGATTTGACCTGCGGTGGTGAACACACAATACATATACAGAAGACATATTATAGAATTATGCACCTGAAACCTACATAATTTTATTAATCAATGTCACCCCAATAAATTCAGTTCAAAATCGATTAGGGAGTGAGAGATAATGGAGGTGAAGTTATCTAAGACCATTTACTCTGAAAGACTTTTGTGGGGCCTGAAGCTGTTTTCATTTTCAAAGTCACTAGCCAAAATAAGAGTCAGAAGTTCTTAGTTCAAAGATATGAATGGAATAAGAGCAATAATCAGAATTTTATACGATAAAAATCATCCTTTTTAAGAATCAAGCCCAAATAAAGCCACCCCCATCTTAAAATTGTGTTTTTTCACTGGTAGTAACTACCTCCTTTTTAATGACCATTATAAACTAGATAAACTAAATAAATCATAGGCTACACCCAAAGAAGGAATAAAAAGGAAATAAAAGACATTTAAAGATATTAGCCAACAAGCTAGACTTACTTGCTCCTAGAAGAAAAAGAGCCTTGGCTCTTGGTAGACTTAATGTGTCGAGGATGATGTGTCGAGGTTTACGATAGGTAAGAATCAATCTTGGACAATGGACCAGAAGGGCACACCCAGCACTAGTTACATGGCTGCGAAAGAGAAGCTTTCTCACTCTGCATTTTCATTTTAAAATATAATGGCGCGAGCTTAATTTCCTAACTGGGATTAACTGGGAATCAGTGTCAAGCAGCAGGCTCTAAAATTTAAATAATTTATTGGTTCACCTTATAATTTCCATAGCTAATAAGGACTTCAGCGCCCTGACCTTGGAGAGGGGTGAGATTGAGAGACTGAAGCTTTCCTTAGCAAATCCTTTCCATTCAAAGCCCATAAGCCCCTTGTCCCTGTCAGCGAGTGTCCAGAAGCTACCCTGTCAACAGATGCCATTCGAGGGAAGGGCTGCTGGGAGCTGACAGAAGTGAGAGGAGCCTTGGGAACGTCTGCTTCGCGTGAATGGAAGACTGCTTTGACGGTTCAGCTGGAAGTAAATGACATTTGTTTGACTCACTTTCTGTTTCGTGATGTGTGTGGATGTGTGTGCAGCATGTGTGGTGTGTACATGTGTGTGCACACATACAACTGTGCTTATCAATGAAGTTGGGCAGTGTTTTCACAGAGTGCACAGTCCAGTAAAAATTGTTGGACCTCCAATTGGGTTTGGTGGGTTTTGTGATTATTGTCCAGAGTAAGAACAGTATCCAAAGCAACTAATGGAAGAATCTACTACCGGTACAGTCAAGCAGTATAATCAAAACTTTTTCAGTGTCACTAATGTACATGGATCCATGGGTGTCCAAGTTATAATATTAATCATTCAACTTTTTTTCACCTTAGGTTTAGCATTTATACACACACAAATCAGAGATACTTATGTAATTTTTTTCTCTTTAAGAAAATGATTTTGCCCCTATTTAGTCACTTCACTAGAGATATGCCATGGTGAAATGTTTCTACCATAAAAAAGACAAATTACTAAGTTCTCTAAATCTTATCATTTTTACAGTTGACAATTAAATCGAATTATTATACCCATAAAATGGGATAACAGAAGGGCCTTGCTGAATAAATCATTTCAATTTCAGGGTTGCTTGATAAATAGTGATAGGAATATAAATTCTATTAAGTGAGAAACTCTACACTCTAAATTGGATACACACGGTGGACCTGAGAAATGAATTTGAGATAAGAAATATATTCACTTTGTGAACCAAAGTAATGTAGTTGCTGCTAATGTCATTAAGGCATTAACCGATTTTAATTCACTGTGTTAATTTAACATTAAGGGTGATAAGCTTTGCCCTAGTTCTAGTTCTGATCTATAATAACGCCGGGGTATTTGTATCCCCATTTTCACACCGTGTCTTTTTTAATCCATTGGAAGCTGCACTGTTGGTATCTTTCATCGGTAGCTTCAACCACACTTCTGTGAACCTCCTCTGACAAAAGCCAGAAAAAATGTTAGTAATTGCATTCATTCCCAACAGCAGGTGACGCCTAGAGTCATTTGTGTTTGCAGTGTGCTATCGGTGTGAGGAGGGTAAACTCTGGACACCTCAGTCCCTCCACCATTTTATCCTGGTCCATGTAGCTGACCTTTCCTTAGTTTTCCTCCTGACTTCTTCATAGGACCTGCTTATCAGGGGTTAGGGCACTGTTTTTCTTTTTACCAAAGAATTTTCCTAGTATTCATTTCTACTTACAGTTTTACATTATTGGACATGCCAAAGAGTACTGAATATAGAACAGCAATAGAGGATCCATCACTGTATCAGCCTGTGTTTGTCAAGGCAATCAAGACACTGCAAGGATTAATAAATTTAACTGATGTTTAATAATAAAGACAGGGCTTACACAAATGTGGAAAAAACTGGGGGAGTATCAATCTGCTTACACATGTCGGACTGAAGCAAAGGAATCAAGAAAGGGAGGTACCACTTATGGGTAAGTTTTCAAAACTCTGTGACTGGTAAGTGCAAGCTCATGAAGTCTGGAAACCCACCCTATGGGATTGCAATGCCTCCCAAAAACTTCTTCGCTTTATGTTCACCTTCCAATCTAAAGAAAGTTGTTCTCATTGAAAAGCTCTAATCCCGAATCATATAGGAAAGAAGAGTTTTAGGAAACATATTTTCCAGGGTCAAAAGGAGATTGTTAAGATGCTACTGAATTGACAAGAAACAACCTAGACCCCTTTGGAAATTTGACATCTGTGCCCCATTCCTTTTAACTACATCTAACTCCTCGATTAAGAATTGCTGGAAGCCGATCCACCCTTGCTGCTTGACGCAGTCACTGCAGGGATGTTTCAAGGGACCTGGCGTCTATGGCACACTGTTCTTAATATGTTTGCTCCCCTTCTTAAGCACTATGTGTTTTAACCAAGGTCACCTCTCCAAGAAAGGTTGTTTCCCAGGTGAGTAACTACAAACAATCACGCTTAAACTACATAATCTTTACTTAGAATAACCTCCTTCAGTTACTTCCTTGTAGCTTAATAGAACAATAAAGTAACCTTGGAATGGAGATAAGAAACTAACTTTTGGAATAGAATGGATAGGATTAAGATCAAATAGTATAAATACAAGTGTAAGAGGAGAATAAAGGGAGGAACCTGGCTAGGAGGAACCTGGCTATGATGATCACTTGAACACTGCCTCTGTGTCCTTCATCCTTCGCAGACTCCGTCCACACCTTTGGGAACCCCTGGACCCGCTGGGGCTGGACCCCAGCAAAGAATATAACAACATCATGCTTTTAATTAGCACAATGCAACCATCCTTTAACAACCAAAGACCAACAAACCCTCATCCCAAAGAGGAGACTAAAGTCCCACATGTCATTTAAACTATATCTAGGTGATGTCTAACCCTCTTTAGCTGAATTACTCCTATCCCCCTTGAAATCCTATATTATAAATAATGAAATAGACAGGTAATCATTTTTAAGATATCTAATATTAGATAATATGACCATGATGAGAGAAAAAAAAGGATAATTCATTAATATATCTATAATAATGAAAGCGCAATATGCTAATTAGACCGGACATCCTTCCAGATGTCCTTCTGGATGACCTTCTGGACAAAGCTAGGGCTCTGAGGGAAGCCTGGGTCCCGGGTGCCTGCTGGCAGCCAAGGAAAGGAAGGCCTACTCTTGCATGAATTTCATGCATCGAGCCTCTAGTATACGTAAATATAAATAAATCAAAGCAATAAATAAAATGAGTGTAATTACTACAGTTATTGTTTCTACAAGTGATAATCTGGCCACAATTGGTATTTGTATATTTCTTATTCTACTAAACTTTCCTTAGTCTTTGTCTTCAGAAAGTGGTTCAGTTGGTTGTGTTTCTTTCCCAGTGGAGCTACCCAAATCCTCCTGAAGGGTCTCTGTCATTAGTAAGCCTGGCTGTATTGGGTTTTTAGTTGCCTATTATCTTTTGCCATAGGACATAGGAGTACTAAGAAGCATCTCATAGAATATTCTGGGTTCTAGTCAAACCCCATTTACTTGCATTTTGTAGTAGCAACCTCATTTCCCCTTTATAATTAGAATGAATTTCCACATTATAGTGACACCTATTTCACTCTTGGTTCAGTGGCATGAGATGCCCATAGTGGCCGGAGGGCAGTTGCAGTTTCTAGTTTATAACATCTATTATATATTCCCCAGTGCTAGGAATTAAAATCTTAGAAGCAGCAAGCCCAAGTTGTAATAATGGGAATATAAAATTTTGCTCCTGGATTGTTAAAGGTAATAATGAGAGGAGCCAATTCCATTTTCACCCTATGGTTCATAAACCCATGCATCCTGTTTATGGGTAAAATAACATCATATGCTGGTTGCTGATTCAGAGCATACACGGAATCATGAGGACATTTGTCCAGTACTGTAAAGTTTGTCGAGCAGCTAAAGCCCCACATCTTTAAAAGGCTATGCCGTTTCAGGGTGGTGGGGGACATGGCAAGACAAGTGAATTCTGCAGGCATAAACCAAATGCCACATTACATTTGCTATAACATTATTTTCTTGGTTAAAAGCAATGTCTGTGTGGAATAAGCTGGCAGTGAATGAAATATTCTGTAAGTTCATAGATAGTGGTTTTAGTAGGAGCATTGTGGACAGGGAAGGCACCTCTATATCCATAATAAATGTTTGTTTCAGTTAGAACAAATCACCTCCGTCAGGCAGCTGGCTGGCCCTCCCAGTCAATGGCGCCATGTGGGGGAAATCAGTATTGATCTTTGCTTTTTAGCAGGTTGGTCACTCAGTACAGGCTGCAGCCCAGAGCCTTAATGAGTGCACAGTCTTCATCCCTGCGGTTATGGCCATTATGATCATAAGCACATTGGTCACGGAAAGGCGTGCCTAGAGAAAGAGGCTGACTAACATCCACACATTGAGTCATACTGTCCCCCTGATTATTGAATGTCATCTCTGCTGTGGTAGCCCTTAGATGAGCATTTACAGAGGATACAAATATCCTCCTATTTTGTGCCAATTTGGAGAGTTCTATGCATTTATCTCTTCTCCAGACTTCCTTGTAAACAGTTTTCCAACTTTATACCTTCACTCTATGACCATCCAGTTAAACTGTTAGTCACTGCCCATAGAACAGTGTAGATACACAACTCTGTCTATATTTCCCTCCAAAAAAAAAGAGAAAAGAATAACTAGGTGCATTTTTCAAAGTTATTTTCACTGGGTGGATTTTGCTTCACTACTATTCTTTAGGCTCACCCTTGAGGGGTGCTACCCACTTTCAATTGTTACTAGAGTATAATGCAGAATCATCTGTAAGTAAACTTTGTTTTTGTCAATGGTTGGTCACATGACAGTCACCATAATGCTATAGGTGCTAATTGAGGGGGAAAAGTCTGGCAATAGAAGTAGGAGCCATAGGCATCTGAATAATTTTCCTGTGCACATTTCTTGTGCCTTCAAGACCTGCTTCATTGCATATATATCACTTCTACTTCATGGGAAGGTGCTGATGTACACCTCCAAATTTATAACTGTGAACCAGACAACATATTTTTATGATGAGAAGCCCAGGTCAGAAGGTAACGTGGTGGTCCATTATAGAACATTGAGTCTTTTCTAGGAACCAAGAGCAAGCCAAAAGCTGTTTCTCAACAGGAGAATAATTATCTGCAGAAGACAATAAAACTTTACTCCACAATTCAAAAGGTACAAGCCAGCATGGCCATGGCATACTCAGCCCCAGGTTGGGCGCCATATGTGCTGAGCCAGCTCAGCCAGGTTAGGTGACCCTGAGAGGGGGTGGTGAAGGATTGAGAAAAGACAGAAAAGAGAAAAAAGCTGGGTCTGGGTGGGACACTGTCCTCTCTGATGGAGAGCTAGCGACAGTGCCACAGCCTGAAAGCCATGTCTTTATTTTATAGCCAGATTCCACGAGGCAAAGAAAGGGTGTGGTCTCATGGGTTTCGATCCTACTCAATTACATGCACCTGAACTCTATCAAGCCCACATCACTCAGACACATGGGACCACGTGTTCGGACCATAGGTTCAAACTTACAACTATAGCCTTTGGCTATAATTGTGCTGGGAGGGCTTTGCCCTCCAAACTGGGACTTGCACATGGCTTTGCCATGAGAGGACAGTGCCCTCTCATTAGTGCAAGGCTTAAACCTGTCCAAACACTGTAGCCACTCACCACAGGTACACACCATTATTTATCTACAGGGACCCATCAAAGACTCTATATGTTTGTCACAGACACTTCACCACCATTTGAAATGCAGGGTTATATGACTCAAGTGGCAGAGCAGCTTGAACAGCAAGCAGCCTGGACTTACCTGTCGCAGTGTTCTTTAGCTCGATTCCCCATTCAAAATTGGCAGTCTTAACATCTTACTCAATAAATGGATCAAATTTCTAAATTAAGTACATACAGGTTGCCTGAAAATCCAAAAAAGGCACACTTAGGTTTTATACCGTTTTTTCTTATTGGTTGAAGCCATTTGTCCTTCAATGTGTAGGAAATATCTCAATATAACACATACTACAGAATTCCTGGAAATTTCACTGAGTCTGCAAGCCCTGAATTTTGGGGCCCTACTATCTGGCACTCATGGATTTATTAAGGTGTATAAGGATAGGAGCTACTTCCTGCTCACCAGTTCCAGTCAGCCGGATATCATCAACAGAGTGGATCACAGTAACGTCCTATGGAATTGCTAGACAATCAAGGTCCTGAGGGCTGGGTTATTATAGAGGTCCGATGTAAAGTAACCTAGTGAAGGTGTAACCTAGTGAAGGTGTAACCTAGTGAAGGTGTATTGCTATGCCCTCTATTTGAAAGAAAACTTCTCTTGATTGTGTTTACTAACAAGTGTAGGAAAAAAGCACCCACCAGATCAGCTATCAGGAGTTGCACTGATTTGCTCCACTAAAAATTCACATCTTCAATTGAAGTCACCATCTTATTAAGTTTATGGTAATTCCCTGTCATTTCCAAGATCCATCTTTTCTCTGTACTGGCCAAGCAGGTAGGTGAAATGGGTAAAGGAGTAATGGACCAATATTGCTCCATATTTCAAGTCTCTGATGTATTATTTTTGCTTTACTATTTTAATGGGGAGAGGCCTGTCCTATCATAATAGCTATCACTTCACAGATCAAGGAACTAATATAGGAAGTGTGACTATGGCTATTCAAACTATGCTTTCTAGAACTAGGAAAATAGCCAAAGACTTGGAGATCAAATGGACTTGCCATGAAACAGACATGAAATAAAACTCCATTAACCATCTGACCTCCATAAACCCTGGTTTTGACTATTGAACTACAGTGGCATATGGATCTCCAAGAATAAGTATAGTTCAGAGGCAGTTTCTATTAATCCGTGAAAAGTTTGGCTAGTTCCCTTTCTTCAGTACATACTCACTCTGGCAAAAGGACACAGTCCCTTTGGGAAAGGTTGGGAGGGAAATTTGCAGTACAACGTTGACAAGTGTAGCAGATCCTTTACTTAGCAAGGGTGGAGAACGTCTGGCCTGCAGGCTGTATAAGGCCCGCAAAATCATTTGGTCTGGCCCTGCCAAGGCAACCACAGGCGGGACTTGAAATTCAATAAATCTAGGAGCTTTGTTGATAGCAATGTAAACTTATATTAAGTGAATTATATTAAGTAAGTGATGTTATAAATATCCAAATGGCCCTTGGCAGAAAAAAAGGGTTCCCCACCCCTGACTTAAAGTAACCTAGTGTATTAGTTTTCCATGGCTGCTGTAATAAATTACCACACATGCAGTGGCTTTAAAAAACTACAAGTACAAATTTATTATCTTACACGTTTGGAGGTCTGAAGTCCAAAATGGGTCTTGCTGGCCTGAAGTTAATGTGTCCGTAGGGCTATGTTTCTTTCTGGAGGCCTTAGGAGGCCAATTTGTCTTCTTGCCTTTTCCTACTTGTATTGCTCATTGCTCCCTAATATCTTCCAAACCTGCAGTGACCAGTGTAATCTTGCTCACGATGCCATGTCTTTGGTTCTGACTCTCCTGCTTCCCTCTTTCATCTTTAAGAACACTTGTGATTACATTGGGCCCACCAATATAATCCAGGGTAATCTTTTTATGTTAAGGTCAGTTTATTAGAAACCTTAATTCTATCTGCAACCTTAGTTTCCCCTTTGCTATGTGACATGACATATGCATAGGTTCTGGGGATTAGGATGTTGACATATTTAGTGGGGCCATTATTTTTTTCCTATCATGCTGGGGGCCAGCCCCAGCGGATCCAGGGATTCCCAAAGGTGTGGACGGAGTCAGGGAAGAATGTTTTACACGGAGACAGCGTTCATAGCTCTCTAGCTTTCCTTAGTCTCCATGGATCTTCCCTGTGCCTGGCTGAGGCCACAGAGAGAGATCCCAAGGCAAGCTGAGCCTTTATTTTATAGTGAGAGGTAAACAAGGTAGTGGTTACCAAAGTTACACTGTTCTTGTGAGTTTCACTTGTTTTTGTTCTTGTGAGTTTCACTTGTTTACACCATGGTTATACTTCCTGCACTTCCTCAGCCCATTAGCTTCCCAGATAAGATCTAGGGAGTGTTATAAGGTCAAGCCTAATTATACTAAGAGGACTGTGCCCTCTAAGCTGGGAATTGTTTGTGACTTTGCCCACAGGTCAGTCCTAGGCTTAATCCTATTTATCAGCTCCCTACACTATCATTCCTAATCTCCACTTTAAAAAAGGGCTATAGTTTTCTGATTTGGTTTAAGTCTGGGAATTTGTTGAGGAACATGACTATCAATTGCATGGATTTATGTAAGACCTCTGTTACTAGATCAAGTTTTACTTTTTTTGTTTGTTGCTTTTGCTTATGAAAATGAAGGCTTTAGTAGATGGTTTATCATGGTCCTAGGCACCCCACAATACATTATCCACCACCAAAGATTTCTACAGGCCAAATCAGTTTGATTACTTCTTGGATCCTGTTATTTAGGGGGGGAGGGGGGTTTGTCTCACTACCCACTAAATTCAGAGAACTCATTTCCAAGGCCTTCATAGAGACATTTAGGATGTTGATACTGCCTTCCCCAACTTAATTCTCAAAGCCTTGATGAAAGGCATATACTCTGGGC
>NW_006293234.1:129603-146366 GCF_000327345.1 Myotis davidii | reverse complement strand
TAACGCCCTTAATATCTCTTCTCATCCATAATCCCCAGTTTCTGCTAATAGGAATTGGTAAAAATTTACACTCAATACCTGTTCATCTGGGTTATACTGGGTGTTGAGTCATCTTACAAGTCTAGAATCAATAGATATGGTAGGTGTTGGTCTTCAAGATCAGTATTCACCTACAGGGACACCATCTCTAAAGCAGTCATTACAGGTTCTGAAGGCAGGAGTCTAGCCTCCTCACACAGGGGAGGAAAGGGTGCTTCTACTGGCAGGGAGGGCTTAGGGGAATTTGGAAGTTCCAGGTTCTTAGTTTAGTTATAATCTGGCCAGACATCCTCATCTCAATTTTTAGGGTTCTGCTCTTAACCAACTAATGTCCTAAATTTAACTTGAGAGTATAAGACTTTGGATTTGGTTCTCAGAAATTTTCAACTCTGAGGCTATAGGAGATAGGATTTCTTTCAGGGCAGTCATAGAAGTTTTCTCATAATTTACCTAGCCTTGAGCTTGAATTATAGAGCCCTAAGTGCATTTTCCCCCTTCCAAGTTCTCCATTACATTTAGAAGCAACCAATCCATCCAAAAGTTTCATACACACTATTTCCATTATAATGTTCTATTGCAGCTTAGGTACTGAGTTCAGGAGACTACAGTAATAATTTAAGCAACTGTTTTTGCACTGCCTGACATAAACTACCAATGATTCATTGTAACTGAACAGGAAGGTTATGAATATCTTTAAATCTAATCATGTTAGAGAACAAATACAAGGCACCCATGTACAAGTTTCTATGCCCTTAGCACTACTTTTAATATAAAAAGTTGCATCAGTTGGATTTGGTCAGGAAATGGAGTCGTAACAAGTAGTATTATGAAAATAAATACTTTAACATAGAAATTAGAGCTTAAAATTTGAAGAATCTGGGGGATCTGGTATATTTGGTTGCTAAGACTGGGGGACTGGAGGAACTTCTACTGTGACACCAACAAAAGCCTGGGAACAGAGAAAGACAACTGCTATTTGTGGAGAAGTCTGCAAACCATTGCTGTTTAAAAGTAGAAACTTCAGAATAAATTTGGAAGCCTGTCACATATGACTGTCATGATACTCCACATATATAGCTTCTGCGAGTTCCTTCACTGGCAAATCCTAACCCAGAAATTTACAAAGAAGGAAATGTAGTTGTTAGCCTTAAGAGGGACTGGTGGTGATGGCACCAATAACTGCAGCACGCTTGTCAATATTACAATTACTCATGAATCCCCATTGTCTAATTGTGCCACCTGCAACCACCATGGTCTTTCCATCCTTGTCTGTTTGACCTCAATCTGCTTTTGACTATTCTTCCTGGCATTAGTAAACCTTCCAAAAGTAACTGCTCCGCATTTGATCCCACGATATGTTTTAACTTTGCTTTTCAGAACATTATACTATCTTGGAGGACCATGTTTATAGACTAAACCAGTTGATTTATGTGCTTGAACTTGATTTAGTTAATCCTTTGACATTTAAAAATCAAGTCTCCATGGTAGATGCAGGTAGAAGCCATTCTGCTTTTCCTTTGCTCTGTGATCCCATCACTCAGATTTTAGTTCAATCATCACATCCTTGGAGAAGCTGAGCCTGACCTCTCACAGATCTAATCCATACTGTCAGATCAGATTGACTACATTCTCGTACAGCACTTTGTACTTCTTTATAGCACTTAACAGAGTATGCACTTACATATTTGTGTAACTATTTGATAAATAACTTTAACTCCCACTAAAGTGTAAGACTCAGGAGGACAGAGACTATGACTGTTTTGCTTACCATGACATCACAGTGCCTGATACATAATAGGTGCTCAGTAAATATTTGATGAATGCATCATTTGATAGCACCATCTCATTCCTTGTAAAGGTGACAGCCTGATATAAAGAAAGGAGTGCTAATAGACCATCAGGAAAGCTCTGCTCTAGTTCCACCTCACTTGCTACCTTGTTTTCTAACCTTGGGCAGGTGGCTTGAACTTCCTGAATTTCTGTTTATTCATTTGAGGAATAAAGCAGTTGAACTGGAGGCAAGGGCCATCACTGTTCTGATGGATGAGTGAATCTTGTACATAGAATTTTCTTAAAATGGTATGTACCACCATATACCTACATTAAATATGGGACATGTGGGAGATGAGGCATATTCAGATAACTCCCAAATGTTTGGGTTGGGTGACCGGTGTTTTTTATATAAATAATAGCCATAAAAGTCTGTAGCATGAGGAAGGGATCTTTCTTTGGATTCAGGATTAATAACATTTTCTTATTTTTACCCTTTTTTATTCATTTTGGTCAGCACTTGACCATTTTTTTTAGAAGGTAGTAGTATATTTTGTAGCCAATTCATGGGCTTGAGAATCCTACAGATCTAGTTTTAGTCCTGATTCTTCAATTACTATCATCTGATCTTAAAATAACTTTACCTCTGTAAGCCCAAGATTTCTCTTCTATAAAATGAGAATAAGAAGGCCTATCTTATAGAATTCTTTAGAAGATGAAATTAGGTGATCTTTGTGAATATCCCAAGTCCAGTTGCTAAAAATAGAAGGTGCTCAAAAAATTGAACTGAGTTAACAAGTGAGGAAATTGAGGCAACTGGACAATTTTATGTGCGTGTGTGTTGCCTAAACCCATACAACAGGCATGCCTCTTTGTCTGGCAACCTTATGAAAAAAAAGGCAATAAAGGATGAAATAGGATCATTCAGAAAAGAAGCCATGTGAATAGAAACAGTAGACGTATAGACATATAAAGGCACAAACAGTTCTCAGTATCTTAAAAGACATTGAGCACTTTGTTTTTTATTCATTTAATTTCCTGAATTGAACACAGCTAACAACATTATAAGATATTCAAAAGTTGTTTCAAAATAAAATACAATTAAACATTTTTGAAATTAAATTTATTGGGGTGATAATGGTTAATAAGATTGTATAGGTTTTAAGTGTACAATTCTATCTATAAAACATCATCTGTATATTACATTGTGTGCCCACCACCCAAAGTTGAATCTCCTTTTATTACCATACTAGAGGCCCAGTGCATGGATTCAAGCATTGGTGGAGGGCATGGCCTGCGGGGATTGGCCTGCTGTGGGAGTGCCACTCCTCCTCACTCAGCTCGCTGCTTTTTAGCACTGCCACGGAGGCGGGAGAGGTTCCCACCACCACCACGGCTCTCACCAGCTTCCGCCTGAGCAGTGCTCCCTGTGTGGGAGCACTCTGACCACCAGGGGGCAGCTCCTGTGTTGAGCATCTGCCCCCTGGTGGTCAGTGTACATCATAGCGACCAGTAGTTCTGCCATCGGGCTGAAACTGGCTCTCTGATATCCTCCAGGGGGTCCCAGATTGAGAGGGCGCAGGCCAGGCTGAGGGACCCCACCGGTGCACAATTAGGGTCAGGGAGAAACGCGGGAGGTTGGCCAGCTGGGGAGGGACTGTGGGAGAGCTCCAGGGCATGTCCAGGCAATCTTGCTCAGTCCCGATAGGCCGGACCCCCACAGCAAGCTAACCTAGCAGTAGTAGTGTCTGCCCCCTGGTGGTCAGTGCACATCATAACAACTGGTCAACTGGTTGACTATCTTCCTCCTGGTGGTCAGTGCACATCACAGTGAGCAGTTGAGTGGCCTTCGCATATCATTAGCATATTACACTTTGGTTGGTTGAACGACCGACTGGACGACTGGACACTTAGCATACTAGGTTTTTATTATATAGGCTATTTGATCCCCTTTACACTTTGCTACCCTCTCCTTCCCTCTGGATACCACCATACTATTGTGTCCATGCATTTTTGTTTGTTTTCCTTGTTTGTTTGTTGCTTTCAGTCTTCTTGCTCTTCCCCACATACATTTTTAAATTAACCAAAATGTTCAAAGAAGAGCAGGATTTTGGATAACTGAGAGAGATCTCTAACGTTTGTTTTCTTCCACCCTTCAACATGAAAACCTTTCAAGCAAAAGATTTTAAAACTTTCTAACCATAGTCTATAAAATATGTACATTCTTGGGAATTTTTTTCATGTTTAAGGACTTAATGATATCTGTGTTGTCATTGATTATCAATGATTCATTCAAAATACATATTTTATTGCCTACTTTAATAGAAATTGTTTGATTCTAGGAACATAAAGACAAAAGATAAAATTTCTTTCCTCAAGATATGCAGTTTAGTGTTATAAATAGTAGACTTGTAAGAAATAACCCCAAAGTGGTTGTTATCATCATTGTTGCTGTTATTTGATTTTAGAATCTTTTATTTTTAAAATATAAAACAGGTTAGGTTTCAAAGATTGTTTCTGAGTTTATTTGTGATAACTTGAAAGTGTTGGAAGGTATTGTCACATCTATTTCTTTGATGCAGTTCCAATCAAATTGAAATGTAATTTGTTCCTTCACAGTTTTAGAGCCAGGTTCAATTTTTTCCAGATTCAAATTGATGGATGTTCTTTTAGGTAACCTTTTCCTAAAAAGGTCGGTTCTATCTACATTCAAAATTAGCAGAGGTGCTCGGTCGGAGTGGCCCAGTGGTTGAGTGTCAACCCATGAACCAGGAGGTCACCTTTCAATTCCTGGTCAGGGCACATGCTTGGGTTGTGAGCTCAATCCCCAGTGGGGTGAGAGGGGGCATGCAGGAGGCAGTTAATCAATGATTCTCTCTCATCATTGACTTTCCCATCTCTCCATCCCTTTCCCTTCTTCTCTCTGAAATCAATACAAATATATTTTAAAAAAACATTAGCAGAGGTTGTTGATCACCACCCTGCAAAACACACACACACACACACACACTCAGATACTCGATACTCTCTCCAAGGCAGCTACAGAAGGCCACAGTTTCTGTTTGCCTCCCCATCATTCCTTTGATGCTTGCAGAGTCCAGTAGACTTTGAACCATTGCATGTTCAAGGGCTGCACTAGAACTTTCATCAATAATATTTTCACCATGCTTAAGCTTTACTCATTTAACAAACTTTGAATCTTCCCCTAATGAATGTTAGACTGATTCTCTAGCCATGCACTTAAAAGGTTATCCATTTTGCTCATAACCTTTCTTCATGTCTTGCTGAAACACTGTACTCATTATCTGTGGCATGATTTAATCTTCATCCTTTAGAATCATTCCTTCCCACCATACTGAAAATTCATCCATTTGCAACATTTATAATTTTTTCTGCGACACTCTAATTTTAAACATCAACCTCCCCTTTTGTTCCAGTGTACAGCTCTTACTACTAACATTTACTACATACTGGATTTTCCCACTAAGAAAATATAAGACCATCATCTGGAAGCATTAAAGACCCATTTGAGGATCTCAGTCAACAATTTAAGGTGATTTTGTCAGCATGGTCAAACATTTTCCTGTAGGTACTTTAGGTTGAGCTGCAGATATGAAATAGTGAAGAATTAGATTTAACCAGGGTTGTGGTTTTGCTTGCAGGTAAGATAAAGAAAGAGATGGTCAAGGACTTGGACATGTACTAGTATACATGTTTATAAGCACTGACCTTGGAATTTTATAATCTAGATGCAAAGCAAGAGAAGATATTGAAACCTTGAGGATTAGTGAAAAGGTAGAATGATCAATTGTCCAGAGGTGCCTTGAAGAGTCAAAAGCTTGTTGGAATCAGCAGTCAGGTTAAAGAGAATAAACTGGAAAGATGAAAGGTGATGATTAGAGTGAGATGGGATTGTGGTGCGTTTCAGGTAACAATCTTGACTAGGTCTACAGCAGGGGTCCTCAAACTTTTTAAACAGGGGGCCAGTTCGCAAACAGAAGTCTGCCAACCGACTGCCAATGCATGCTTTAGAGCAGGGGTCCTCAAACTTTTTAAACAGGGGGCCAGTTCACTGTCCCTCAGACCGTTGGAGGGCTGGACTATAGTTTTAAAAAAAGCTATGAACAAATTCCTATGCACACTGCACATATCTTATTTTGAAATAAAAAAACAAAACGGGAACAAATACAATATTTGTATTTGCATGTGGCCCGCGGGCCGTAGTTTGAGAACCCCTGGTCTACAGTATGACTTGGGAAGTGAAGGGGCTGAAGTAGGGGAGATAGTTAGAACATTGAGGGAGAGGAAATAAGAATACAAGCAGCCAATCTGTGAAAGCATAGTATATGTATATATTGATATCACCAAGAATTAAGATATAAATAGTATGGAGAGTGTGAGAGTGAGCCTGGAGCTGAAATTTCAAAAAATTTGGGGTGAGGTGATAACTTGGGGTCAGTAGATAAGTCACAGTTCCATTGGACACAATAGTAATATTACTAAAACCCCCAAAACTGAGCATAAAGGACAATAAACACACTTTAGTTCAGAAATCTTAGGTCAATAAAGCACTAGTACCATAAATTAGTCCTTTGGTATTTTTATTTGACAGATGACAATACCCCTTTAAAAAATAATTGGATTAAGTTGCTAACAAATAAAAACCAAAAGAAAGAACTCACAAAGTTCAGGTTTCTATCTTCACTTGAAAAATGGAAATTGTTGTTAACATGGGGCTTAAACTGACACATGGACATAATAAGCTGGAGTTGGGTGCTGACTCCTAATTGGACAGGACAACAATCTCTCTACACACTTGGCCTCTTTTCCCTAGTTACTTATCTGTCTCTCATATAGGCATTTAAGGTTTCAATCTTGTGTTAAATTAATAGACAATATTTTGGCAGCCAATCAATGATTCTCTCTCATCATTAATGTTTCTATCTCTCTCTTTCTCTCCGAAATCAATAAAAAATATTTAAAAAATCATTAAAAATTATTTTTAAAAAGATGTGTGACTTTAATGCTAAAAGAAGCATGCAAATAAAGTCAATTTACAGACAAAAATCACCCAACAAAAAGAAAGGAAACTGTCCCAATTGTACCTCTTAATAAGGTACTAATTGAAACTTAGTTTTACTGATTCAAGATCATATGCAAAGACTCACTGGTTTCAATAATAACAGCCAAATCCTATGTCCAAGAGAGAACAACAGAGATGCTTCTAGGGAAGGCCAGTTTATGGACACGCAACTTGTGCAATCACATGGAGCCCCCTAGCTCCAAGGGTCCCATGCTTGATTTGATGCTCTGCTATTGCTATCTTGAAATTCTGGATAATTTTTGAACAAGGAGCCCCACGTTTTTATTTTTTTCACTAGGCCCTGCTAATTATGTAGCTAGTTCTGGTTCCAGGTCCAGGGATAGCCAAACCGAACCTTCCATCACCAACTTTCTCTCCCTAAGGGGCAAGTATCTTAGGGAATCTTGAGCTGACTATGGCTGCCAAATTCACTTTGTCCTCAGGAGGGTGCTGTTCCACTTTAATAGTCAGCCATAATCTCAGCTGCAGACTTCTTGCCTTCATTCCCCAATGCACAACCAAATATAAATCTGGGAATATTTAAGCAGGACTTCAAAGGTTGAATTACTTCAAAGGGGAAATGGACGTGGGCATACAAAGAGGTAAAAATTACAGCCATTTGTAGCTTTTCTGTACACTGGGTCTCTAGCATTTAATATTGGAGTTTAAATTAGGGGACATTATTGATATTGGAGGCATTAAGTGGATATAATAATCATCACCATCTTTTATATACATTATATCTAATACTCATAATAATCCTGCCAGGTGAATAAACTGTTGCCAGTCCTGACCAGTTTAGGCCGTGGACTGGAAGGTACCAGGTTCGATTCCTAGTCAGGGCACATGCCTGGGTTGCAGGCTGGATCCCCAGTAGGGGGCGTGCAGGAGGCAGCTGATCGATGTTTCTCTCTCATCGATGTTTCGATCTCTCTATCCCTTTTCCTTCCTCTCTGTAAAAAATCAATAAAATACATTAAAAATATATATACTGTTGCCATTTTACAGTGAGGGAACTGAGGCTCAGTTTTAGTGAGTTTGTCATGGTCACATAGCAAGAAGTTGGTGATGCTATGGGAGATGCTCAGTTTCTCTGACAAAAAATCCCAGCTGTTTTAATAGATCTTACAGCCAAGCACCTACTTCCTGGAATTGGTCCAGACCTTCTTCCTTCTTACTTCCTCCCTCCTTATAACTAGCCCAAAGGTAGTCAGGAATATAATTCAAGAAAATGAGAAAATTAGGATTTAAAGTAGACTGGCAAAATATTAGATTAAAGAGTATGAGCATTTTTAACTTTTGACATTGTTTGACAAATTTTATTTTATTTTTTATTATTTTTGTTAATCCTCATCTGAGAATATTTTTCAATTGATTTTTAGGGGGAGAGTAGAAGACAGAGGGAAAGGCAGAGAGAAACATCTATGTGAGAGAAACATATAGACTGGTTGCCTCCAACCAGGGCCGGAGGAGCCTGCAACCAAGGGATGTGCCCTCTGACTGAGATCAAACTCGGGACCCTTTGGTCCACAAGCCGATGCTCTATCCACTGAGCCAAACCAGCTAGGACTTGACAAATTTTAATAAAAAAATGTTGAAACAGAGTTCTATGATTAGTTTATAAGGTTCCCATTTTACTACACTTTCATCAACATTAAGAATCATGACAAATTGATATTTAAAGAATGACATTTAAGTCTACTTTATCTGAATTATGTTAATTATTACTAGTAATGTTGAATTTTTAGGTCTATTGAATGAGTATACTAACTTCTAACACTTTTTCCTTTTGACTTATTTTATTGATTTGTAAAGTATTTTCCTACAGTAAGGAAATTAAACCTTTCCTGTTGTGCATGCTGCCTATATTTTTCCAATTTGCTGTTGTACCATTCAGTTTTCGGAGTTCATGTTTTCTGACTCATATATTTAAAAAAACTCCCCTTTTGTCTGAGGTAGTTTCAGTGAAGATTCTGTCACTTGAAATCAGATCACTCCTGAACACCACAGGGCTTTATGGGTATTGATTAGAACAGGAGGATTAAAACATTATTTACTGAATGTTTACTGTATGCGAGGCACTGTGTAACCACTTTCTATGCATACTTTATTTAATACACTCACTGCTATGAGGCAAGTATGCTGATCACAAAGGCCTGTTTCAGCATTCACCTCTTACCCCCCCGCCCTTACTCCATACACACATGCACATGCCCATACACTGTGTTCCCATAGGCACTTAATCCCTTTCCCTTTCTCTAATAGTAAGCCAGGTGGACAGATTTCATACCTGTTATTGAGGAATTGCTTTATTCCTAATACCAGAGAAGAAAGGGCTTTTGCATGTCTGCTAGAATGAAGTGCTCCTGCTATGTGAGTGATGTTACCAAAAATGTAGAACAAACCACATAAGTACTCTCTGTGGCCCCTCCACCCGACCTAGAGAAGGGGCAGTGGGCTTTCAATAGGTTATCTTTGCTTTTCAGGAACTTATTTTTAAAACCAAGCCTTGCAAAGGAACTTTGAGTCTCCCAGGCCAGGGACAGAGGCCTTGATCTCATCTAGCATGTGAAAGGCCAAAATCTTTTAGGCAGGCAGTAACCAGGGTCCGGAATGACTTTAGAACTGGTCCAGCATAAAGTCATCCACTGGGCACACTATGCTCTGCCTCGAGTCTTGGTTCTGACAAGCATCCTCACCGTGTTATATTATCACTATCCAATTCTATATAGCTTTTTTTTTTTTATTTTAAGAAGAGGCGTGTGATTTATCCATACTGTTCAGAGATAATTGCCTACCAGGGACCAATAATCATTTGAAGAAAGAGGAAGTCAATAGGTTTCATTTTACACCTGAGGCAGCAGCTGAGGCATAGCAAGGTTGATTAATTTACCTGAGACAACACAGCTCAAAAGTTAAAGATCTAAGCTTTGAAACTATACGGCTCAAAGATCATGCTTTTAACGATTATACCTCACTGTCTTATCTCCTTCAGAATGGGATCAATACATGACTTCTTTTATTGCTTCTCTACTTTTCATTGCTGCCCTCACTTTAAAGGGCACTGCCTTGCACTGACCAGAAACTCAAAAAATGGATAGTGAATTTCTTAAAAAACAAACAGACACAAATATACAAAAAACCACCCCGTATGAATTTAATTTTCTTTTCATTTGCTCCAAGGAGACCTCCTCTGAGGGCTTTGAGGAAGGCGCAAGGGTCTGCTGGGCAGTCACACCTCTGAGGTTTCCGCCTCTGCCTCATCCAGAGCAGTTATTTTTCTGTGATGTATAGTATATTGTCTGTTTCACATAAATCTTGTCTGAGAATATGGTTTCTACTACCAAAACCACTTTGAAAAATTCCTTACATAGGAGACTGAGTTACCTGAAGTAGTTTCACATGTTTGTTTGTTTTTCTTCTTTTTTTAGAATCTAACTCATAGGAAGGAGACACATATAAATGGTACTTAAACAGTTGAGCTGCTACATTTTTAGGGGCAGTAGAAAGAGGTAAAAATTGGGTTATCACCAAGGTGGAAAGTACACGGCAAACAGGAGTTATGCCCTTGCTGCACATCCTTGGAGAAAACCTGAATCATGTCCCCGGGCCTCACCCGGGCGCTGCTGTCCAGGCTGAAGCTTCTGTGATCGCCGGGACAGGGTTGATGGAATCTCTTAGAGGACTTGGCCAGGCTTGGGCTCTGTTAGATTCATTTCCTCCCTACTTTCGTTCTGGTCTCTGTCACTTGTCCCCACTTGTCCCACCCCTAAGGTGCAGTCTAAGGCGGCATTTCTTCCCATTTGTCTCCCAGGCCTTACTCTGCTGCATTAAAAAAAAAATTCCATTAAAAAGATTCCTTTTATCTCTACCTGAATCATACTGTGTTTCGAATTTGTCTACTTGCTGTTTCTCTGCATTAGACTGTAAGGTCTCTAAGGGCAGGCACTTTGCCTCTTGTATCCACTGCTATTTCCCCAGTGCCGGAAACATGCAAATTCCATTTACGGTTAAATGAATGAATAAATTAATTGGATCTCGGATCTCTCTCAGGAAGAGCTGAAACTTTGGCTCTATGTGTTTCAGAAAGGGTGTGGACCAGACTCCTGGTACGTGAGGTTTTTCCTTCTTTACTCAATGTAGTTAAAAATGACTTTTTCTATCAAGATTATCAAATTTACTTAATAATCCTTGCCATGTTCATAACTAATGAGGAGACAGAAATTCTTAGCAACTGTGAAGTTAACAGTGACTTACATTTGTAAATCTGCTAAGGAAATTCACTCATATTCTCAGATACAGTCTCATTTATTCAGCTCCCATAGATTTGTAATGATATGGGCAGACATTGGTCTGACGTATATATTCTCTATATTTGAAGTAAGGTTTTGTCATGTCACTTGGTAATCTCGATAAGATTACAGGGGAACTGTTTAACTATTTAACAAAATGAATTCTTAGCCAAGTTTTTAAAAAGTACCCAGCAATATCGATATACCAGTGTTCCAATGGTCTAAAAAAATGGCCCATCTCTGTTGATGGAAGCTGACCCAACAGAAACTTACATTGCAATGTCAACTTTGGACCTTTTATGAACTTTAAAATCAATAAAACTTTGCAGAAGGTGGGACAGGAAAATTCTATACTCTGTTTTGGGCAACAAATTTTAAGAAGGAATTAAAAAAATAGATGACTTCAAAGAAGGGACCCTTGATGGTTAAGACCCAGGTTACACCTCTAACTTCAGCAATTTCCTTGGCTTGCTCATCTAGAACTTATGCCACTATTGTCAGGCAAACTTATCTAGTTCTAAGCCAGTCTTGACTAGGGCCAGATGCATATTAGCATCTCTGGTCCCATCAGAAAAAGTAATTAAAATAATAATATCAACCATTTTCTGAACACTTATTATAGGCCACACATTGAACTATGAACAAAACAGTATTTTCTCTAATCTTCTTGATAAAGCTCATGAGTTAGGGATTATTTCATTTTACAAATGGGGAAGCTGAGGCACTAAGTAAGATGTTAATTAATTTATGTCCCAAAGTCCTATGGCTCTTAAGAAACAAAGCCAAAATTTAGAAACAATGCTTTTAACTCCGAAGTCACTCTTCTATCCAGTGCACCAAAGGTCGATGGTCTTTGGTCCATGGACTCAGCCTGAATAAACCCCGTGTGTCCTGGTATCTCCCATGTCTTTTCCCTCTAATTTTCCTATGTCTGTTTCAGTCCTTAGAACTGGAGCTCTGCCTTGGTTTCTCTGCCTAGCCCTCTAATTATTCCCAATAATAGCCTCTTAGCTAGGCCCAACACATAACCAAAATTTGGCATGTCCCCCTTTCCTATGGCAACTCCTGATGAGAACTCTTTTATCCTCATGCCTATCAGAATTACATCTGAGCTTGGTCAGTTTTTTATTATTATACACTAGAGCTCTGGTGCACAAAATTTGTGTGTGGGTATGGTTCCTAGGCCTGGTCGGCAATCAGGGCCAATGGGGGCCTTCTGGCTGCTGACCGGGCCGCCCCTTCCCAGGTTACTGGCTGCTGGCCGGGGCCTTCCTTCATTCTGCACCACCCCCTGGTGGTCAGCGCACATCATAGTGAGCGATCAAACTAGCAGTCTCCCAGTCGAACTCCCTAGGGGATACTTTGCATATTAGCCTTTTACATATATAGATTACAGTCTTCTCCAGGCTCTGTAGACAACTTATTTTTCCTTAGTCCTGCCGTAATGACCGGGCCTGCCATTGTTTCTACCAAGGTTCCATCATATGTTGTGGTCTAATCCCTTAAGAAATTATAACATCCTTCTATAGTTTTAACATAACTTCTAACCTTATTCCTTACAAAATAATATCATAAGGCCCATTATATTAGCTTTGAAATCTGACCAGATGGACCTGACCTAAAAGATTCTTTTTGATTATATCATCTTTCACAGATAGAAGAATAAAATTGTATGTGTGGAGGAGCTCAGTTCACCCAACTTATCTAACTAAATTTTGAAGAAACATAAAACTGAGGAAAATTTGACTTTGTCTACAGGTATTAGTCATAGGCATTATTAAAAAGCAATGGCAGCAAACATCTAAAGACCATCTCACTGAAAGAGGATTTCATGCCCCCCACCCCCCGAAAACACTCAAACCTCAAGATTCAAGCCAATGTCAACCATTCGTAGGTTTGATCCTATTGGTTCATTTAGTTATTTATGCAGATGTATGCAATATTATCTACCATGTATGCAATATGATGGTAAAAGCAGAAATGTTCTTACAATCTAGCTCATCCTTTTATTTATCACAAACATACAGGTAGTCAGTGTTTATTAGTTATGACAGGGGATAGATATATTTTTGTTCTTATAACATGTTGCTTCTACATTAACAATGTAAGATATCTATTATTCACTATCAGTTGAAAATTTCCCAACTACCCCTTATTTTTCTTGATTACGGAGGCCATAGAGAAACATGATTCTCTAGGTTAGTGCTGACTCTCCTTTGTGTGGGAGAGAAGGGCCCAATGGGTTCCCTGGGAGCCCATTAAAATAAAAGCATATTCTTGGAAAGTGTAGTTGGAAGAATAAACTAACCTTCTTAACATTCCCAGTCTGGAATTTACCCTTTTACTCCTATTATTGGTTTAACTAACTGGAATGTTCATAGAAATGGCATCAGATGAAGGCCAATACATATCTCAGCTGGCAAAAGTCTCATCAAGTAAGACTTGGCTCTATAACTAATTCAACAAGAGTAACACAGGGGTGAGCAGCTTGCAATTTCCTGTAGAAGTCTTTAATGTTGGAGCTTGAGATCCAATTCAACTGCATTTAACTGCATCTTAATAGTGTTCCCTTTTAATGGGATAAATCTTAAGTGTCGTTGGCTTAGTTTGTGAGAGCTTCTTGAGTGTTCTTAAGCTTTGCAGAATGGTGCTCAGAAAATCTGCCTTTAGTGTGCTGGGTGCTTGATGAAAAAGCTAATAAACTTAGACTGCATTTACTGAAATTTATCATGTTGAAACTAGATCACAGATGAAGTATTGTATTCTTTTCTGGGTCTGTACTTCAACAGAAACACTGACAATAATAACATATAAGGTGCAGGACGTATCACTTAGGAAGGGGCCTGGGAGGAAAGTTTTATAAATAATAGTTGAGAGGATATTGGATGTTTTCTGTGAAGAAATGAGGATTCTGGGTTGGGGAAGATGTCAGGAATTGGAGAGAAGTGGAATTACAAAGAATTTGCTTGTTTAGGTTTGCTCCAAAAAGCTGCATGAAGACTCAGTGGAAATTTCTGGCAGGCAAATTTGAGGGTGGGGGGTCTAAAACTAGGGAGGAAAACTAGAGCTATTCAAATATAGAAAGAGATGCCTCTCAAAGTAGAATCCATCTCAGACTGTGATATTTCAGATGAGACTGGGGACCACACTCCTTATAATCTGTAGAAGAGAGTCCTGCGATGGGAGGAAGTGAATCTGATATAGGCGCAAAGGGTTAAGGGCTTGGAGTTGGGCACACCTGAGCACACCAGCTTCTTACGTTCTGGGCAATAAAAGTGAGTCAGGCGTTTACCTTATAGGAACCCAAGTTTTGTCATTTTGTTTTATACATTGTTAACAAATACGTTTTTATTGACTTTAGAGAGAGAGAAACATCAATGTGAGAGAGAAGCATTGACCTGCTGCCTCCCACACGCACCCTATCAGGGATTGAGTTCACAACCCAGGCATGTGCCCTGACCAGGAATCAAACCAGCAACTTTTTGGTGCATGGGATGACACTCAACCGACTGAGCCACACTGGCCAGGGCAAGTTTTGTCATTTTAAAAATAGAGGAAACATTTTTCCCAACATGTTCATTTTATATGGAATAAATAAGACTGTGTATATCCCCTGCTTGACACATAGAAGGTACTCCTGTGAGTAACTTGTAGGATCCCTTCCAGTTTTTGTGTGTGTGTTTTTAATTCTTTATTGTTGAAAGTATTACATATATCTCAATTCCCCCCCCCATTGACCTCTCCCAGTCTGCTCCCATCCCCCAGCAGAGACCCTCAGCCCCCTACTGTCTGTGTTCATTGGTTATGCTTATATGTATGCATACAAGTCCTTTAGTTATCTCTTACCCTCCCATCCCTCTCTTCCTTGCCTTCACTCTGAGGTTTGATGGTTTGTTCAATGCTTCTATGTCTCTGCATCTATTTTTGTTCATCAGTTTGTGTTCATTATTCCACAAATGAGTGAGATCATGTAATATTTGTCCTTTTATGACTGGCTTATTTCGCTTAGCATAATGCTCTCCAGGGTCATCCATGCTGTTACAAATGGTAAGAGCTCTTTCTTTTATTACAGCAGTGTAGTATTCCATTGTGCAAATGTACCACCATTTTTTTAATCCACTCATCTACTGATGGACACTTAGGCTGTTTCCAAATCTTAGCTATTGTAAATTGTGCTGGTATGAACATAGGGGTGCATATATCCTTTCTGACTGATGTTTCTGATTTCTTAGGATATATTACTAGAAGTGGGATTACTAGGTCAAATGGGAGTACCATCCAGTTTTAAGAATGTCAAATTCTGAGAATAGTACAACAAGTATATGATAGTTTTTGCTAGATAGCTTGTTCCATGCTATTTCTATATGTTCTTATATATGGTACTAGTGGCCCAGTGCATGAATTTGTGCACATTGAAAGGAAATTAATTAGAAGAAATATTTTAATACCGCTAGTTGCCCTTTCTCTATAATAGAAGTGTCAACCAAATTCATGATTTACAATGACAGATGGAAACACATACATGCGATTGGTGCCAGTGAAAGCTTTATATGTATCATGCATATGCAAGTCAACTTAGCCTTTTATAGATATAGAATGAACTTGTTTAATTAGACCTGCTTTCTGATTTAGCTAAACTTTTTCCAGACCAGTGAAGCATCCCAACTTCTATATCAGGTAATTGTCAGCAACACAGCAGTAAATATCAACTTGAAGCAGATTATTATTGTAGATCACGCAGGGAGAACAAAGGGTAAAATATGTAACTGTAGCAGTGTTTGATTATATTCTGTGCAGTGAGACAACCTGGAGTCATTTTCAGGTTCCACCATTTCTTACTTCTTTTCAGATCCTAAGCTTTCTAAATCTCTGTTTTCCAGCTAATATAAAGAAAATAGGATTCCACCAAGTCTTCTATCTACCTACTCCAGGACTTCTGTGAGGATCAAATGAGATGAGGCAGGGGAAAACGCTTCACAGACGTTTGGTTACAGTGTAAAGTGTTTGCACCTGGCTATAAAGCAAGTCATGTTCCTGGGCTGCAGAAACTGCAAGGAGGCTAGTCGTGGCTAGGGAGAGGAAGCCAGCATTGCTATTCACAGACGTTTGGTTACAGTGTAAAGTGTTTGCACCTGGCTATAAAGCAAGTCATGTTCCTGGGCTGCAGAAACTGCAAGGAGGCTAGTCGTGGCTAGGGAGAGGAAGCCAAGCATTGCTACATGACGTCATTACCCAGACGGACACTTAGCATATTAGCCTTTTATATACATAGATGGCCTATCGCTAGGGAGAGGGAGCGGGTGTTGCTAGGGAGAGATCATTTCTGGGCTGGGCTGGGCTGTGGGCCACATTTTGCACCGTGGGTTCTCAGCAGCATTGGCTGTGACTTGGTGGGCTCTTGCTCTGAGGTGGTGGTGGGGCCGGTGTCCCACTTAGGGGAAGCCAAGTATTGCTTTGTGGGCACCGGGTCCATGGTGCAGTTTATCTGTGCACTTCACGGCAGTTCCTGTGTTGAGTGTCTGCCCCCTGGTGGTCAGTGCATGTCATAGTGGCTGGTGAGAAGATGGAAAGGACATGGC